>NW_026967821.1:0-174106 GCF_028390025.1 Pseudophryne corroboree | reverse complement strand
TTGTCCAACAACCAATAGTTACTGGAAAGAGTAAGTGTTCTTCGGATATCTCTCGCATGTTCCAGTAAATAGAGGTTCATAGGGGCCCTGGGTCGAGTACGCCAGCGCTATATCAGTGTGTGGGCGTATTGGTCGGCGTGGGCGAGTGAGTGAGGTGCTCGGTAAACTTCACCGTCAACCTATCTTTTAATATTTTGGTTTTTTGTAAGGGTTCGCTGAAGACCCTGAGATAAAGGTCAGAGGTAGAGCAAGCAACACCTGCAAATTATGGGGGCCAGTTGTTCAGGAAGGGGGCGATCAACCTCGGTTCGGGTTGATTCAGTAAACCGACCAGTCGGGTCGGCAAGGTATGTAATGTGTGAAAAATATGGTTTACATACAGAAATTTTATGTGATGAATGGGAGAGAATGACAGTACATGACGGGGAGAAATTCCCAAGAGTAGGTAGCTTCAGCCCAGAAGTGTTAATGAATTTAAGGAGGAGGATATGTCTCATTAAATCAACAAAGAGACGAATCCAACATTATGATTATTTGCAGCTATGGCAACAGGAGGGTGAAATACAGAGAGGATTGGCTCTGGCGGCGGGATCTGGCCCTATCAGGAAACTGATAGCCACGGCCCCGCCGCCACCATACATATCAGGAGAGAAATTGGTTGCGGAGAATGACGCATCAGGGGGTAACAAACAGGCACTTAGCAACTGTATAAATGTTAAGGATAATGTTAATAAGTTAACCAATGCAAGCATTAACCCGTGCAAGTTGTACCCTGTTTTGAACTTTCCCCAGGAGTGTGATCAAGAGGACGAATCGGCAACAATATCGGCGCTCTCTCTAGCAGCCACTATATCAGAAACGACAGTAGGCACGGCCCAACCCATAAGATTAGTAACAAAGCCCCCTAGCGGAGGGACAGGTGAGGTCGTATCAACGGGTAAGTACGGCACCTTACACTATGCTGAAACCATTTCACCACAGGCTGTAGAATCTACACAGAATGATGTTAGTAGACTTAATCCTGTTAGGGTAATAGCTGTTCCAAATGGGAAAACTGACACATCAGGAGTCACTCCTATCAGGAACATTGCCATGTATATCCCATTTTCCAGAATGGAATTAAGGACCATAGTGTCTGAATTCCCTGACCCCAGAAAAGACTTAGTTGCTAGCCAAAAATACATCAGAGACCTAGGAAACACTTTAGAGCCCAATAACAAAGACTGGCAGATATTGCTGAGGGCATGTTTACCCTCCAATGTCGACTCAGCTCAATTTTTAGCTGACTGTGGATTGGATCTGGATGTACCTCTTACAGATGTGTACAACAAAGATAACGTAAAAAGAATAAATTTACAGTTAAAGGAGTATTTCCCAGCTGTAGCCAAATGGAATAGAATTTTTTCCATTAAACAAAAAGAGACAGAAACAGCTGCTGATTATTTTCACCGGGCATTATTAGAAATGGCAAAGTACACTGGCATAGAGGACATTAGGACCAATGCAAACCATCAAGAAGTAGCAGTATCTGTGCTAATGGATGGTTTAAAAGAAGCATTAAAGACAAGGGTACAGACCACGCAACCATGTTGGCGAGGTCTGTCAGTGGCTACTTTGAGAGAGGCTGCTATTGATCACGACCGGAATATCACCAGACACAGGGAGTCGCAAGGTGATAAGTTAATGTCAGTAAGTATACAGGCCCTGACCACAAAACAGCCTGTGTTTATATCACCAAACCCTGTGGGTAAGTCAAATGTGGTAACATGTTATTTTTGTCATAAACAGGGACACATAGCACGAGACTGTAGAGCGAAAAATTCGCAAAGATCTTACCAACCCCCTAGACAACGACACGACACACGACATTGGGAGCAAGGTCCGCAGAGACGGAGTTATGAGCCACATGCAGGAGAAACAAAAAGATACCCCCCGAACAGAGACTGGCAAACTCCTGGCAGTTCCCATTTAACCCCTTCACAAGTAGTTGCTGCCAGCGGGATTCAGGGAGGTCACCATACCCAATAGGGGTGTAGCCATACCTGTAATCTGCAGCCAGTAAAATTGATTGCAAGCCTTGGGAGTGAACCTGAAATTGCAATCAATGTAGCTGGTAAATCATTAAACTTTCTTGTAGACACAGGGGCGGCCAAATCAGTGATAAATTCGACAGTGGGCATGAGAACCACTGGTAAGACAATTCCAGCCATAGGGGTAACGGGAGTAGTCCAGCACTACCCTGTTAGCAAACCAGCCGAGATTACAGTAGGGCCTTTACATACCAAGCATTCCTTTTTGCTGGCTGCATCGGCACCGACTAATCTCCTGGGAAGAGACTTATTGTGTAAAATGGGGTGCGTCATTTATTGTACTCCTGAAGGTGTATTCTTGGACATACCTGAGAATCACGCTCAGGAAGTGCGAGACATGTTAGACTCCCCATCAAAATTAATGTCACATACCATTATGACAAATAGGACTCCATCCAAAGTAGAAGAAATGACATCCCAGATACCAGAGTCACTTTGGACTAAAGATGGACAGGACACTGGATTAATGGCAAACGTAGCTCCAGTAGTTGTACAAGTAAAAGATGGTAGGATAGCTCCAAAAATCCCACAGTACCCTCTGAAGCCAGAGGTGGAGTTAGGAGTGTATCCCGTAATAGAGCGCTTGCTACAACAGGGTATTCTGGTAAGAACGTCCAGCACTGCCAATAGTCCCATCTTCCCTGTGAAAAAGAGTGGGGGGAGGGGTTACCGGCTAGTGCAGGATCTAAGGGGGATCAACAAAATAGTTGAGAGTCAGTTCCCCGTAGTGCCAAATCCAGCTGTCATCCTTATGCAAATCCCTCCCACTGCGAAATTTTTCACTGTTATTGACCTCTGCTCCGCTTTCTTTTCGGTACCTCTGCACCCTGACAGCCAATATTTGTTTGCATTCACATACAGAGGAGTCCAATACACATGGACTCGATTACCACAAGGTTTCATAGACAGTCCAAGTATATTTTCCCAGGCTTTGCATGATTGTTTACAGTCTTTCCAACCAGAGAGTGGATCAGTATTAATACAGTACGTGGATGATCTACTACTGTGTTCTGATTCATTGGAAGCATCCCTGAAGGATACGAAACAGCTCCTGTTTCATCTTTCAGACACAGGACACAAGGTTTCCAAAGACAAGTTGCAATTATGCCAAACTAAGGTAAAATATTTGGGACACTGTCTAACACAAGGACTGAGACACCTGACCACTGATAGAATTCAAGCAATTAGAGACATGACTCTGCCAAAAACCCAGCAACAGATCAGAACATTTTTAGGAATGTGTGGGTATTGCCGTAACTGGATCCCAGGGTTTTCCATTCTAGCGTTACCTCTGCAGGAGATGGTCTCCTCAAACAAACCTGATCGGATTTCGCATACAGACGAGTCCGAGATGGCATTTGAGAGACTTAAACAGTGCCTAACGCAGGCACCAGCATTAGGTATGCCAGACTATGGGAAACCCTTTGAGCTGTACGGAACAGAAAGTGCTGGTTGCGCGGCAGGCGTCTTAACCCAAAAGCATGGTGATGCCAGCAGGCCAGTAGCATACTACAGCGCTCAGCTAGACACGGTAGCGCGATCCCTCCCCACATGCTTGCGAAGCGTCGCTGCGATAGCATTGCTAGTAACGAAAAGCGAAGATGTAGTGCTAGGTCACAACCTCACAATTCATACACCACATGCAGTGTCAGCCTTGCTAAATTCTGCCCAAACCAGGCACGTCTCATCAGCGCGGTTTACAAGATGGGAATTGGCACTAATGGCCCCCGTAAACATCACCATAAGGAGATGCAGTGCATTAAATCCTGCAACATATCTCCCAGGTGTGCCTGGACAGGCACAAAGGGTGGAGGATGAGAGTGGTGGGGAAGGAGAATTTAACACACAGGAGGACACACATGATTGTATGGAATATTTGACCCAAAATTTTACCGCAAGGCCTGACATCAGTGACAACCCGCTGGAAAATGTAGATCTAACTTTCTACACGGACGGTAGTTGTCACAGACAGTCAGACTCGGGAGACTTGTGTACTGGATACGCAGTCGTAGATGACCAAGGCACCATAGAAGCGGAACCGCTAGGCCCACCTCACTCAGCCCAGGTTGCTGAACTGGTCGCCCTAACCAGAGCATGTGAATTGGCTAAGGGCAAATCAGCCAATATCTACACCGACTCTAGATACGCATTCGGGGTAGTCCATGATTTCGGAGCCCTATGGCGCCTCAGAAATTTCATGACGGCAGCTGGTACACCGGTAGCGCATGCAGCTCACATCAAAAGGCTTCTAACAGCGATACAGGAACCCGACAGAGTGGCTGTTATCAAGTGTAAAGCACACACATATAGCCAGGACCCAGTATCACTTGGTAACAGCCAAGCAGACGAAGCAGCTAAGTTAGCAGCTGGTACCCCCAGACAGACAGACACCACACAACTGATGGTATTTAATACCATCAACACACAGAAGTTGTGTGAAATGCAAAATTTGTGTTCCACACAGGAAAAGGCAGTCTGGAAGGCGAAGGGATATGGCCAGGAGTCCTCAGGACTCTGGACGGATGGACAAGGTAAACCGGTGGCCCCCAGAGCATATCTTCCATGTTTAGCTGAGGCAGCTCACGGGCTGACTCATCTGGGCAAGGAAGGAATGTGCAAGTTGGTAAGAGCATATTGGTGCGCCCCAGGATTTTCATCTCATGCAAGTAAGAGAGCAATGTCATGCCTTACCTGTTTGAGAAAGAATATCGGAAAGGCAATACCAACAGAACCATCTCATATCCCACCTGCAGGCGGTCCTTTCCAGGCAATACAGATTGACTTCATTCAATTACCCCCTTGTCGAAATTTGAAATATGTACTTGTTTGTATAGATGTGTTCTCAAATTGGGTTGAAGCATTCCCGGCGGCCACAAATACCGCTATGTTTACTGCTAAGAAAATTGTGCAGGAATTTGTATGTAGATATGGTATCCCTAGAATTATCGAAAGTGATAGGGGTACCCATTTTACAGGTGATGTCTTTCAAGGAATGTGTAAGTTGATGGGAATTGATAGCAAGCTGCACACTCCATACCGTCCACAGGCGAGTGCGAAGGTGGAAAGAGTGAATAGCACTATTAAAAATAATTTGAGCAAAGTTATGGCAGAAACAGGATTGACATGGCCAGAAGCTTTACCCATTGTACTGTACAGCATCAGAACCACTCCCAGGTCCCCTCTTAATCTGTCCCCTTTTGAAATCTTGTTTGGTCGACAACCGCATGTTATGATTAACCCTCAGGATGATTTGAAGTGTAACAATGAAGTGACTGTAAAGTACCTGGTTAATATGAGTAAACAGCTAAGGAATCAAAATAATAATTTGAAGTTGGTGATTCCTGATTTACCAGATAGTAATTGTCATGACATTGAACCTGGGGAGTATGTAATGATACAAAATTTTCTACGCTCAGGTTGCCTTATTGACAGATGGGAAGGACCATACCAAGTCTTATTGACTAGCACTACAGCATTGAAAGTTGCCGAGAGAGAGACTTGGGTTCATTCGTCCCATTGTAAGAAGGTTGCTGATCCAGAGAGGTCCCGTGATAAGGAACAGACGGTAGAGGACATTGTATCACTGGAGTGTCTGTTCCAGGAGGACTGAGGCGGCACCTGAGCATTGAAAATCACAAGATCAAAAGCAGTTGTCGATTCCCTGTTCCCTTTTATTGTTTTTCTCCAACTTCCCATCCCCTCTCCCTCAAATTATTTCCCCCCCCTTCTCATTCTTCTTCGTTTCCTCCTATAAGATGGACTTGCCCCAAGAGACTGTGATCCGGATTTTCCTGTTGACCATGATGTTGACCAGAGCAGTCTGTTCCGGCGAGAGTACCATGGAGGTCGAGAGAGGTTCTGGAATGGGTTCTGATGACAGAGATGGAGGCGTAGTTTTCCGAGAACAACATAATCAACAAGCAAAGGCGAGTATCAGAAAACGATCCGATAGCATTGACAATAGAAGGAATTGTGAAGGATTGTTAGCTGAAGAAAACTGTATCTGTAGGCTCTGTGACAACGTAGTCGAGGATGGGTGCATTAAGAAATGCCAATCCAGTTTTAATATCCACATGGACCGGCATCCCTTGAGTGACTATCACTCCTTAGTGGGTAGCGTGTTAAATCAAACAGATTGTTGGGTATGCTCTCAAGTACCTCAAGGTCATAGCAAATCAGGACTAGTACCATTTCCTTTAACGATAGGGGAGGTACTTGAGCTAAGTGGTGGGAGACCGGTGGACAGGAGGTTTAATATCTCCAGTCCTCCTAGTTTGAAGCTCCACCAATATCATGTGGATAGATCCCTCATATGTTTTAACATTTCCAATCCCCGAAAGCCGGGAAATTGGGAAGTGTCATGGAGTAACCAAACCATGACCTTTTCATATAGAGCAGATAGAATGCCGACAGATACAGAGCTTATACGCCACATAGCCAGTAGAGGAAAATCTTTCCGGTATAGGTATACCCTAGGAAGTAGGATTACGAGAGTTGGAGAGGTATCACCAGGATACTGTGCACATATCGTACAAGCTGATACGTGTACTAGACAGATGGGAGAATTAGGGTTAGGAGATTTCACATGGAAAATGTGTAATATGGTTATGTCCTACTCCGTCCCATATGTTCTCCCCGATGATGCATATTTCATATGCGGGAGGAAGGCGTATAAGTGGCTTGCCCCAAACTCTGAAGGATTGTGTTATATTGGAAAAGTATTGCCTGAGGTAATGACTGTATCACATGCCAAAATGAAAGACATACACCGTGTTGCCCAAACTCCTTATACTCACACCCATTACGAGCACGTAGTTAAACGGCATCTGATAGAAAGAACAGAGCACCCGGCCTCTGACATGATCCATGAATCCACCGGGATTCAGTTTCTACTTGCGTTAGACCTCACTCGCACCGCCAGAGGAGTGTTGAATTATAAATACATATCTGCGCTCGCAAATTTGTTAGACAATATCACAGAAATGTATGATGACACGTTTAGGTATACTGGAAGAGAACTTCAAGCTTATAAAACAGAACTAGTTCAGCATAGAATGATTCTCAATTATCTCACAGCAGTAACAGGTGGATATTGTGTCACACTGGCAACGCAGTACGGCGTGAAATGCTGCACATATATAACGAATAGTACCGAGGACCCGGTCGAGGTCATAGACCAAAAGATGGACGATATTCTCCAATTGAAGTGGGAATTTCGCAGGAGACACAATCTCACCCTTGCTGCTGTGAGTAATGAGCTGACTAGTTGGGTGTCATGGTTGAACCCGCGAAATTGGTTCTCCGGTTTAGGAGAATGGGCTCAAGGAGTTATAATGGATGTAGGGAAGTTTCTCCTATGTATCTTAGGTGTTATCATAACGATTGGCTTGATATTTAGATGCGGTCAGGCTTTAACGAAGTGCAAACGAAGTACCAGGGTGATGAGTTTAAGGAGTGAGGAAATTGTAATGCGATTTCTACGGTCCGTTTCTTTCACCTGTTTTTCCGTTTTCCTCTGAGGTAAAAAGACCCACTTGGACGAGGAATTTGATGAGCCGATATACAGACAACAGATGGATTAAAGAAGAAGTTTTGACAACCTTATACACAGATTTTTGATGAACTATGCCATAGATCCCCAGTTTCCCTAGAAATTTTAAAATTACTCTAGCCCAACACTTTTGTAAATCTATGGACATTGACAAAGCTTTTTGCTCGCACCTTATGGGCAAAAGCACAAAGAAGACTGCATTCAACAGACACCAAACAAGACCTCAATCGACGAATGTTCATTAACCTGACATAGAATACCACTGCATTTACCGTAACTATGTATTTTCTTCATCTCTACAACCTTCAGGTAATTACACACATAGTATAGGGAATACAGGCACAGATATCAGCAATCACATATTCCCCCATTCATGTATCATCAACTAAAATGTGCTCCCCATTTTTGTTACAACCAAAATCCGAAAAAAGCTCGGTAAAGTTTGACAGCCCATCCACAGACCCGTACCACGGGATAAGAAGGAATTCAAATGTATACTTCGCAATACCTCAAAGCTTGATTTAAAACACGTACGGCACGATGATACATGACCCCCCAAACATGGATTCATACACACATGCTTCTGCTATCTCACTAGGTCATACCCTTTTCCTACCTTCTCCTCTCCTCCCCTACCCAACCATGTAAATGTATTAACCCCTGACATATATTTTTCTCTTTTTGAAATGTTTTAGGAAGTGGCAGTTATTGTTGACTGCCAAAGGGTGGACTGTCAAAGTCAGAAAAATATCACGATGCACACTGCCATATTTGCACCTCATATGTGTCCCTGCTGCGCATGCGTGCGCTCTACCGTGCGTGCGCATACTCGCTGTTGCGGGCACCCGCAGGCGCACGGTATGCACATTTACGGTAGAGATTGTGTGCGTCTAGCGGGCGACTCTTTCGTTACATATTTTCACCATATAATGCATTTTGTAGATTATGGTCCCTTTGATAGATTCTGAAAGTTTAGTTAATGTAGTATGTTCCTGGACAGAGAGATCCCTCATTGTTTGATACGAAGGGTCAGACAGGAGTAATACAGTGGTGTTTAGTATCCATCGGAAGAGTATTTAATTAGCAATATTCCGGTGTTGGTTTGAAGCGGATCAATCGCTCGTGCGAATAGTTATGGACATAAGAAGTTTATGAACATTTACTGTATTTGCACTTACTTATCCATGCGGCGGGAAACCCAGTTTCCCTCCCACCTGAGCTGTTGGAAATAGTCACAGCCCACCTGTATGAATCAACCTATGACCTTTTGTTATAATGCGAAGACGAATTCCTGTGTCCAATGAACAATGAGATTGTAGGGACCATTGAATTGTATTGTGTGTGGGGCATAAATAGACAGGCCGATCACATCCAGCACTCACTCTTCATCGGTTATCATTGCTGAAAATCGGGAGCTGGATGTCCAGAGGCGCATGCGATCGTTTCCTTTGTGCGTAAGTTTTCTCCGTAATCATATTGTCTTTTCTTGTTATTATGGGCCATATCTTTCTCTCTCTCTCTTCTCTTTCTCTCATTTTCTCTTAAACGTACTTGTATTGTATTTACTGTGTAGTTACCTGGTTAGTTAGTCTATGTTATATTGTAGTGTATGACTTGTATTGTATTAATTCTTTTGCAAGTATAACATTCATAATATATATATTAGGCGTTGGACCCTAAGCACGGTATTTGTGTATTTCTTATAGTGTTAAGTATTCTCAGAGCGTCGGTGACGCTCGAACAGCTTTTGAGTTAATAAGGTTATACAGTGTTGCATTTACACCCTATCTCTACACTAAGGTTTTACAGCAAATTACATTGTTTGTGGTTTAGACATAAAGGTTTAACATTGTGAGCGTCGGCGCCGCTCGTGATCTCCTCGTGGTCTCGAGCGTCCGCTACGCTGATAGCGTAGCATTACGGTAGTCGCTCACCTATAAGTGTGCCCGATACCAACAGCGTATTCTCGTGAGCGTCTGTATCGCTCGAGCAGCCCGCTCCCGATACAGCGTCCGTTACGCTATAGCGAACCATTACGTTAGTCAGCAGCCAATAGCGTGCCTGCCTGTGATCTCTTGGCCGTGAGCGAACGTGACGCTTGAGCGTCTCGACCACGGCTAAGCGATTGTTACGCAACGAGCGTACCCTTACGGTACTCCATACGCAAATAGCGTACAGTGTTCTTAGACCTCACAAAGGGTTTTAAATAAGATAAATATTTAGCTTTATCAAAGCGCACTGTCAGCAGTGTTCATTCCGGGAGTGGACAACTGGGATGCAGACTTCCTCAGCAGACACGACCTACATCCAGGAGAGTGGGGACTCCATCAGGAAGTCTTCGCACAGATTGCAAGTCGGTGGGGACTGTTCCAGATAGACATGATGGCGTCCCGCCTCAACAAAAAGCTACAGAGGTATTGCAACAGGTCAAGAGACCCTCGGGCAGTAGCTGTAGACGCCCTAGTGACACCGTGGGTGTTCCGGTCGGTCTATGTATTTCCTCCTCTACCTCTCATACCCAAGGTGTTGATAATAGTAAGAAAAAGAGGAGTAAGAACAATTCTCATTGTTCCAGATTGGCCGCGAAGGACCTGGTATCCAGATCTGCAGGAAATGCTCACAGAAGATCCGTGGCCACTTCCTCTAAGACAGGACCTGTTGCAACAGGGGCCCTGTCTGTTCCAAGACTTACCGCGGCTGCGTTTGACGGCATGGCGGTTGAACGCCGGATCCTAGCGGAAAAGGGTATTCCAGATGAGGTCATTCCTACGCTAATAAAGGCTAGGAAGGACGTGACATCTAAACATTATCACTGTATATGGCGAAAATATGTTTCTTTGTGTGAGGCCAGGAATGCTCATACGTAAGAATTCCACCTGGGCCACTTCCTTCACTTCCTACAAACTGGAGTGAATTTGGGCCTAAAATTAGGCTCTATTAAGGTTCAGATTTTGGCCTTATCCATTTTCTTTCAAAAGGAATTGGCCTCTCTTCCTGAAGTAAGTACAAACTTTTGTGAAGGGAGTACTGCATATTCAGCCTCCTTTTGTACCTCCGGTGGTCCCTTGGGACCTTAACGTGGTGTTAAGGTTATGGTTTGAACCACTTAAAATGGTGGAGTTTAAATATCTCACTTGGAAGGTGGTCATGTTATTAGCCTTTGCTTCCGCTAGGCGAGTGTCGGAATTAGCAGCTTTATCACATAAAATCCCCTATCTGGTTTTCCATATGGATAGAGCGGAATTGCAGACCCGTCCTCAATTCCTGCTAAAAGTGGACTCATCCTTTCATATGAACCAACCTATTGTGGTGCCTGTGGCTACGCGTGACTTGGAGGATTCCGAGTCCCTTGATGTGGTCAGGGCTTTGAAAATTTACGTGGCCAGAACGGCTAGAGTCAGAAAAACAGAAGCACTGTTTGTCCTGTATGTAGCCAACAAGATTGGCACCCCTGCTTCAAATCAGACTATTGCTCTCTGGATCTGTAACACGATTCAGCAGGCGCATTCTATGGCGGGATTGCCGTTGCCTAATTCAGTCAAGGCCCATTCCACTAGGAAGGTGGGCTCTTCTTGGGCAGCTGCCCGGGGGTCTCGGCACTACAGCTGTGCCGAGCTGCTACTTGGTCGGGTTCAAACACCTTTGCAAAGTTCTATAAGTTTGATACCCTGGCTGAGGAGGACCTCCTGTTTGCTCAATCGGTGCTGCAGAGTCATCCGCAGGAGCCCGTTTGGGAGCTTTGGTATAATCCCCATGGTCCTTACGGAGTCCCCAGCATCTTTTAGGACGTAAGAGAAAATAAGATTTTAAACCTACCGGTAAATCTTTTTCTCGTAGTCCGTAGAGGATGCTGGGTGCCCGTCCCAAGTGCGGACTACTTCTGCAAGACTTGTATATAGTTATTGCTTACATAAGGGTTATATGTTAGTTTTCATCGGTCTTGGACTGATGCTATGTTGTTTTCATACTGTTAACTGGGTAGTATATCACAAGTTATACGGTGTGATTGGTGTGGCTGGTATGAATCTTGACCTTGGATTAACAAAAATCCTTTCCTCGTACTGTCCGTCTCCTCTGGGCACAGTTTCTCTAACTGAGGTATGGAGGAGGGGCATAGAGGGAGGAGCCAGTGCACACCCAGATCTAAAGTCTTTCTTAAAGTGCCCATGTCTGCTGCGGAGCCCGTCTATCCCCCATGGTCCTTACGGAGTCCCCATCATCCTCTACGGACTACGAGAAAAAAAATTTACCGGTAGGTTTAAAATGTTATTTTTTTCTCTGCAACCCACTGCTAAATTGTGCTTCCTAGCTGTTTTTTATAAAATCACTTAATTAAATCTAACTCTGATTACGTCAGAGAAGGCCAGGTACCCTACACCATAAGAGGGGGTTTGACATTTTGACTTGTCTACTTAAAGATCACCAAAATCTGATCACAAGGTCAATTACATCCCTGGGTGGGATTGAACCACCAACCTTTTGGTTAATAGCCCATGTAAGTGAAAGAGATCCTGAAGCACTCACTCATCATGGGAAAGTACCAATGTGTTTCTTACAAAAATTCTCCAGATTATTGACTTTTTAAAGTTTTTCTAGGAAACGTTCTAGATAAATGCTTATTAGCCTTTGTCAGTATCTACTTTTGCAAGGTGTCTATGTGGCGCAATCGGTTAGCATGTTTGGCTATTAACCAAAAGGTTGGTGGTTCAATCCCACCCAGGGATGTAAATAACCTTGTAATCAGATTTTGGTGATCTTTAAATAGACAAGTCAAAATTTCAAACCCCCTCTTATGGTGTAGGGTACCTGGCCTTCTCTGATGTAATCAGAGTTAGATTTGATTAAGTGATTTTATAAAAAAACAGCTAGGAAGCACAATTTAGCAGTGGGTTGCAGAGAAAAAAAATTATGCTGGCAGAAAAGTCCAATTTAGTGACGAAACAGCTCTTCATTTTCTGATTTTATGTTTATGCTAACAAATTTGCTCTCTGAAAAGTGTCCACAAAGCCAAGTCTCTGATTAACACCTTTGTAGGGATGGTTTTTCACCTATTACTGAATTAAACTTGCTTCATTGGAAAGGCAGCAAGATGCATCCTCATTTCAATGTCTACTGAAATAATACAGGTTGACACCAGGAAACATAAACGTCACTGCATCCTTGCTGCTTCCTCATGGGGAAGTCTGTTTAATGTGAAAACAAGGTGATATCTAATCAGCACACAGGTAAGGAATTAAGAAAATCTTTCTTTATGGGTGAAGATGTTTCTCACAAAATTGTTGCACCAAAGCATCATTGAAATTCAAGCTGGAAAGATGATTTTAATATATCACTTGTACATTTTGTACTGCTCTTCTGGTGACAATGTAGTTTGTTTTTGTCAATTACCATTTTAATAATAGGGTAAAGAAAATTAAGTGGATTTTTGAAAGAAAACAATACTGTCAATATACTATTAAAACAAATTAAAATGGTAAAAGTTATTGTACTTTAAGTAAAAATAAAAGAGCCAAAATATCAATCCCAGTTTTGGATTACTTTAATTAACAAAAAACAATGCATATAGCAGAGGATAGTTTCAATCTGCCTACCTCTGGGTTATAGGCCCAGCATGCTTCCGTTGCAGTACTCTGCTGCTCATGTAAGTGCAAGAGATCCTGAAGCACTCACTCATCATGGGAAAGTACCAATGTGTTTCTTACAAAAACTCTCCAGATTATTGACTTTTTAAAGTTTTTCTAGGAAACGTTCTAGATGAATGCTTATTAGCCTTTGTCAGTATATACTTTTACGAGGTGTCTCTGTGGTGCAATCGGTTAGCATGTTTGGCTATTAACCAAAAGGTTGGTGGTTCAATCCCACCCATGGATGTAATTGACCTTGTGATTAGATTTTGGTAATCTTTAAGTAGACAAGTCAAAATGTCAAACTCCCTCTTATGGTGTAGGGTACCTGGCCTTCTCTGATGTAATCAGAGTTAGATTTGATTAAGTGATTTTATAAAAAACAGCTAGGAAGCACAATTTAGCAGTGGGTTGCAGAGAAAAAAAACTATGCTGGCAGAAAAGTCCAATTGAGTGATTAAACAGCTCTTCATTTTCTGATTTTATGTTTATGCTAACAAATTTGCTCTCTGAAAAGTGTCCACAAAGTAAAGTCTCTGATTAACACCTTTGTAGGAATGGTTTTTCACCTATTACTGAATTAAACTTGCTTCATTGGAAAGGCAGCAAGATGCATCCTCATTTCAATGTCTACTGAAATAATACAGGTTGACACCAGGAAACATAAACGTCACTGCATCCTTGCTGCTTCCTCATGGGGAAGTCTGTTTAATGTGAAAACAAGGTGATATCTAATCAGCACACAGGTAAGGAATTAAGAAAATCTTTCTTTATGGGTGAAGATGTTTCTCACAAAATTGTTGCACCAAAGCATCATTGAAATTCAAGCTGGAATGATGATTTTAATATATCACTTGTACATTTTATACTGCTCTTCTGGTGACAATGTAGTTTGTTTTTGTCAATTACCATTTTAATAATAGGGTAAAGAAAATTAAGTGGATTTTTGAAAGAAAACAATACTGTCAATTTACTATTAAAACAAATTAAAATGGTAAAAGTTATTGTACTTTAAGTAAAAATAAAAGAGCCAAAATATCAATCCCAGTTTTGGATTACTTTAATTAACAAAAAACAATGCATATAGCAGAAGATAGTTTCAATCTGCCTACATCTGGGTTATGGGCCCAGCATGCTTCCGTTGCAGTACTCTGCTGCTCATGTAAGTGCAAGAGATCCTGAAGCACTCACTCATCATGGGAAAGTAGCAATGTGTTTCTTACAAAAACTCTCCAGATTATTGACTTTTTAAAGTTTTTCTAGGAAACGTTCTAGATGAATGCTTATTAGCCTTTGTCAGAATGGACTTTTACGAGGTGTCTCTGTGGTGCAATCGGTTAGCATGTTTGGCTATTAACCAAAAGGTTGGTGGTTCAATCCCACCCAGGGATGTAATTGACCTTGTGATCAGATTTTGGTGATCTTTAAGTAGACAAGTCAAAATTTCAAACCCCCTCTTATGGTGTAGGGTACCTGGCCTTCTCTGATGTAATCAGAGTTAGATTTGATTAAGTGATTTTATAAAAAACAGCTAGGAAGCACAATTTAGCAGTGGGTTGCAGAGAAAAAAAAATTATGCTGGCAGAAAAGTCCAATTGAGTGATTAAACAGCTCTTCATTTTCTGACTTTATTTTTATGCTAACAAATTTGCTCTCTGAAAAGTGTCCACAAAGCCAAGTCTCTGATTAACACCTTTGTAGGAATGTTTTTTCACCTATTACTGAATTAAACTTGCTACATTGGAAAGGCAGCAAGATGCATCCTCATTTCAATGTCTACTGAAATAATACAGGTTGACACCAGGAAACATAAACGTTACTGCATCCTTGCTGCTTTCTCATGTGGAAGTCTGTTTAATGTGAAAACAAGGTAATATCTAATCAGCACACAGATAAGGAATTAAGAAAATCTTTCTTTATGGGTGAAGATGTTTCTCACAAAATTGTTGTCCCAATGCATCATTGAAATTCAAGATGGAAGATGATTTTAATATATCACTTGTACATTTTGCATTGCTCTTCTGGTGACAATGTAGTTTGTTTTTGTCAATTACCATTTCAGTAATAGGGTAAAGAAAATTAAGTGGATTTTTTAAAGAAAACAATGCTGTCAATATACTATTAAAACAAATTAAAATGATAAAAGTTATTGTACTTTAAGTAAAAATAAAAGAGCCAAAATATCAATCCCAGTTTTTGATTACTTTAATTATAAAAAAAAATGCACATAGCAGAGGATAGTTTCGATTAATCGACCTCTGGGTTATGCGCCCAGCATCCTTCCATTGCACTACTCTGCTGCTCATGGAAGTCCGAGAGATCCTGAAGACTAAATTGATTAAAGGCCTAAAAGTACTGGACTATAAGGAAAGACTTACTAGGCTGAATATGTATACACTAGAAAAGAGGTGCCTAAGAGGAGATATTATTAATATCTTCAAATATGTAAAGATACATAACAAAGAGTTATCAGAGGAATTATTTATTAAAAGAACACGTGGTCACTCGCTGCGACTGGAGGAAAGTTCAGAACGCAATGGAGGAAAGGTTTCTTCACTGTTAGGGCAATCAGGATGTGGAATTCCCTGCCAGGGAAGGTGGTAATGGCGGACTCTGTAATTGGATTTAAAAAAGGAATGGCTACATTTCTGAATGAAAAAGCTATCCAAGGTTATAATACTTAAAATATCAACATGGTTAATCCGGGGGTAACATGAGTTATAGTAGCTAACTAGTCATAAAACATTATTCAGCAAGTATGTAGAATCATCACAACTTAAAACAGGTTGAACACGATGGGCAATTTGCCTCTATTCAACCTCAAAAACTATGTTACTATATGTTACTATATTACTGTAGTATACAGAACACCACAATGCAATGAGCAGTGATAGTGAGCACTGATGAGGATACTAGAACTGACACTGAGCAGCAAGATGCAGCACTGGACTATTAGTAATGTACTGTAGTATGCTGAGCACCACAATGCAGCACAAGACAATGAGCAGTGATACTGAGCACTGATGAGGATACTACTGAGAACTGACACTGAGCAGGAGAGACACACTACTAGTATTACTGAGCAGCAATAAGTAACCACTGATACTGAGCACTGATATTGAGATTTCCACTGAGAGAACATAGCCACGTCCTCTCCGCTCTCTCTTCAATGCACGAGTAAAAATGGCGGCAACGCGCAGCTCTATATATAATATCCGAATCTCGCGAGAATCCGACAGCGGGATGATGACATTTTCCCTTGTTCAGGTTTTCCGAGTCAGGCGGGAACAACCGAGCCTGCCTCAGACCAGTGTAAACCACGTGGAGTTCGTGGGGAATTCGGTTCTCGGAGAACCGAACCCGCTCCTCTCTACCTTATACCCATCAATTTTTTTTATTTTCAATCTAAGCCCCTGCAGTTTTCTGTAAGCATCTGCTTCGCTATGATGATCAACAAGTCACAAGGGCAAACACTCAGGGCTTGAGGCATAGATCTTTGGACTAGCTGCTACAAGCATGGCAGAGGTGTCACTATCACTGGTGACACCCAGAGAGGTGTCGAGGGAGATTGTAATGCAGTGCGTGCAAATAAGCAGCGCAATGGTAAAAAGGAGGCATGATTTCATAGGTAGGGGCGTGGCCTGGTGGCCTGAATCTACATTTTGTTGCTCCGGGTGTCCCGGGGGTTGGGTGCTGCACCCGGGGACTAGTGTGTAAGCGGTGCTGGCTCCTGCACAGTGACAGGGCATGGCCACCCAGTATGACACCTCCCTTCTTGACCATGCTGTAATTGCAGTCGCACTGCAGTTCAGCGTGATCATAAACAATGGTGTAGCCTCCTGCTGGTGCAGACTGTATGTGCGCGCAGGAAGTCGCCACCATTTTTGTGATCACAGCGGCTGAATGTGATGTCATACAGCCGCTGTGACCACGCCCCCTGTGTCTCCTCCATTGCAGACCCCATTTTGAAGCCTTGCCCCCGCACTGCTCCATCCCTGACTTGGAAATGGAGTGTTGCTGACCCCACTCTCCCCCCCTGCCCCGATTGACAGGCAGAGGCGATCGCATGCAGGCACATGCGTATGCTCTTAGCAATTTTTGCAGTTGGATCGCTTATTGTGATTGCAATCCAACCTGAATCAGGCCCTATTACCTATCACAATGCGCTGCGGGCAGTACAAAATTGGGTTAATATAGGAGAAAAACCCCCAGACCTGTGCTCCTTAACTGTACCTGGTGGCTAGTGGAGCGGCTGCCCAGTAATCAGTGTCCACCCCAGTGCGCACACGGCCCACCCCCTACGGCCACGCTCCCCTTAATCAGCGGCCTCGTGATCCGGAAGGGCGGTGTGTGTGTGTGACTGACCTTAGGAAGAAACCGGAGCCTCCGCTGCAGTGACCCAGCAACCAGGGCACGGGAGTATACAGCGCCGCTGGGAGTGATGAAGCTGCAGTAAAGATGTCTATTAGACCTAGCCTGCTGCAGCCCTTGTAGATTCTCATAAAACAAGTTCTTCTTTTCTTGTCAAAATTAATAGCTAAGAATAGGCTGCCTGAGGCAGGCCCCTGTTAAGTGGCCTGCTACTGAAGGCACCAACTACAAACTGAGCTCCCTGTTCATGGAAGCGGGGTTATAGAGGAGGATGCGCTGAGCATCTTGGGAACAGTCAAAAGCTTTGAGCCGGTTGGTGCCTCAGATCAAGATCCTACTCTACACCCCAATGTGAATCCTTGTGGAGTCCAGTGTACCCCACAGAAGAAATTAATGTGTCACACCCATTGGCAGCAACCTTAGAATAGCTGCTGACGGGCACAATTGAGAAAGGAAGGGGGGGGGGGCATTTGAATCCAGCACATAGATGCAATTCAAATATGTAATTTGTACCTTCCTATTTTAAAATATAATGGATGAACCTCACCCTGTGAGAACAATCTTCATGATCAAGAGATCTAATATGTAAAATAAGTATGAGTTGGGATAGGGCTGGGGAGGGTGGCAGCTCGGGCAGCCCCTCCCCCGTCAAGTTAAGGAGATTCAACTGAGGAAGCACAAGGGAACTCTCGTCTGGGGACAACAACTGCAGGGAGACCACATCTTTTCAGATGAACATGGGAGGGCGGAAGGCTGCCTAATACTGAAGCACCATCAAATATCAAACCATATCCAACAACTAGTACAAGCATTCCTGGGGGAAGGTCTGCAGCAGACGGATTTGCATACGGTGATGTCATCCAAGCAGTGGGCCAAAGTTGGCTGGAACCCTCATCTGCATATAAAAAGAGAAAAGGGGCATGCAGGGCATGGCGGCCTTTTGCAGTGCTTGGATGACCCCTAGTTTGCATTAAACACCCCCACTCTCCTTTGGTGTGGGGCTCATGTTGGCTATGCCCCAGCCCCTGAAGCAGGGGCTGGGGCATAGCCAACATGAGCCCCACACCGAAGGAGGGTGGAGGTGTGTAATGCGAACTAGGGGTCATCCAAGCGCCGCAAAAGGCCGCCATGCCCTGCACGCCCCTTGTCTCTTTTCATATGCAGACGAGGGTTGAAGCCAACTTTGACCCACTGTTTGGATGACATCACCATATGCAAATCCATCTGCTGCAGGCCTTCCCCCAGGAATGCTTGCACTAGTTGTTGCATTTGGTTTGTTGTTTGGGGGTGCTTCAGTATTAGGCAGCCTTCTGCCCTCCCATGTTCATCTGAAAATATGTGTTCTCCCTGCAGTTGTTGTCCCCAGATGAGAGTTCCCTTGTGCTGCCTCAGTTGAATCTCCTTTACTTGACAGAGATGTGCCTGAGCAGCGGCCCTCCCCAGCCCTATCCCAAATCATACTTATTTTGCATAGGAGAGACCATGGTCATAAAGATTATTCTCCCAGGGTGAGGTTCATTCATTGCATTCTGGGTATGCTGACCCCTGTGATTTCCCCAAATGTGGGAAACTCGACAGCATTATTTGTGGTAGTGGGGGACTGTGTTTGTGCTTTCCTCTGGTCAGCTCTGGTAAAAGTCAGATTTCTTTGTCTCAGATCTTCCTCTAGCCTTGTTCTTCTTTCGAGAATTCCCTTGTGCTGCCTCAGTTGGATCTCCTTCACTTGACAGGGGGGTACCCGAGCAGCGACCCTCCCCAGCTCTAGCCCAACTCCTACTTACCTGCCAGGTGAGATACTATGATCACGTAGGTGCTTCTCCCAGGGCAAGGCTCACCCATTGCACTCTGGGTGTGCTGCTCCTGCGATTTCCCCAAATGTGGGAAACTTGACTGCATAATTTGTGTTTCCCCTGGTCGGCTCTCGTATAATTCAGATCTCTTTGTCTCAGGTCTCTCTCCAGCCTAGTTTGCTGTCTGTTTCCACTTCTCTTTTCTTAAGTGCCTTCCAATGCACAATGCAAACTACAGGTAGTGCTGCAGGGCCCACACCCTTTTACTTGCCGTACAGAGCAGCTCTGGAGCTGTTACAGTGCCCAGCTGCTGCAAGAAATCAGCTTGAATGCTTCAGGGGCTGGGGCATAGCAAACATGAGCCCCACACCGAAGGAGGGTGGGGGTGTTTAATGTGAACTAAGGGTCATCCAAGCGCCGCAAAAGGCCGCCATGCCCTGCATACCCCTTTTCTCTTTTCATATGCAGATGAGGGTTCCAGCCAACTTTGGCCCACTGCTTGGATGACATCACCGTATGCAAATCCGTCTTCTGCAGAACTTCCCCCAGGAATGCTTGTACTAGTTGTTGCATTTGGTTTGTTGTTTGGGGGTGCTTCAGTATTAGGCAGCCTTCTGCCCTCCCATGTTCATCTGAAAATATGTGTTCTCCCTGCAGTTGTTGTCCCCAGATGGGAGTTCCCTTGTGCTGCCTCAGTTGAATCTCCTTTACTTGACAGAGATGTGCCTGAGCAGCGGCCCTCCCCAGCCCTATCCCAAATCATACTTATTTTGCATAGGAGATACCATTTTCATGAAGATTGTTCTCCGAGGGTGAGGTTCATTCATTGCATTTTGGGTATGCTGACCCCTGTGATTTCCCCAAATGTGGGAAACTCGACTGCATTATTTGTGGTAGTGGGGGACTGTGTTTGTGCTTTCCTCTGGTCAGCTCTGGTAAAAATCAGATTTCTTTATATCAGATCTTCCTCTAGCCTTGTTCTTCTTTCGAGAGTTCCCTTGTGCTGCCTCAGTTGGATCTCTTTCACTTGAGAGGGGGGTGCCCGAGCAGTGACCCTCCCCAGCTCTAGCCCAACTCCTACTTACCTGCCAGGTGAGATACTATGATCATGAAGGTGCTTCTCCCAGGGCAAGGCTCACCCATTGCACTCTGGTTGTGCTGCCCCTGCGATTTCCCCAAATGTGGGAAACTTGACTGCATAATTTGTGTTTCCCTTGGTCATCTCTCGTATAATTCAGATCTCTTTGTCTCAGGTCTCTCTCCAGCCTAGTTTGCTGTCTGTTTCCACTTCTCTTTTCTTGAGCCGCTCCCTTCTATGCCCTTGCGCACTATCCTGACTTCTCCCGTCTGCTTACTTCGTGCCTTCCAACGCACAATGCAAACTACAGGTAGTGCTGCAGGGCCCACACCCTTTTACTTGCCTTACAGAGCAGCTCTGGAGCAGTTACAGTGCCCAGCTGCTGCAAGAAATCAGCTTGAATGCTTCAGGGGCTGGGGCATAGCCAACATGAGCCCCACACCGAAGGAGGGTGGAGGTGTGTAATGCGAACTAGGGGTCATCCAAGCGCCGCAAAAGGCCGCCATGCCCTGCACGCCCCTTTTCTCTTTTCATATGCAGACGAGGGTTGAAGCCAACTTTGACCCACTGCTTGGATGGCATCACCATATGCAAATCCATCTGCTGCAGGCCTTCCCCCAGGAATGCTTGCACTAGTTGTTGCATTTGGTTTGTTGTTTGGGGGTGCTTCAGTATTAGGCAGCCTTCTGCCCTCCCATGTTCATCTGAAAATATGTGTTCTCCCTGCAGTTGTTGTCCCCAGATGAGAGTTCCCTTGTGCTGCCTCAGTTGAATCTCCTTTACTTGACAGAGATGTGCCTGAGCAGCGGCCCTCCCCAGCCCTATCCCAAATCATACTTATTTTGCATAGGAGAGACCATGGTCTTGAAGATTGTTCTCCCAGGGTGAGGTTCATTCATTGCATTCTGGGTATGCTGACCCCTGTGATTTCCCCAAATGTGGGAAACTCAACTGCATTATTTGTGGTAGTGGGGGACTGTGTTTGTGCTTTCCTCTGGTCAGCTCTGGTAAAAGTCAGATTTCTTTGTTTCAGATCTTCCTCTAGCCTTGTTCTTCTTTCGAGAGTTCCCTTGTGCTGCCTCAGTTGGATCTCCTTCACTTGACAGGGGGGTGCCCGTGCAGCGACTCTCCCCAGCTCTAGCCCAACTTCTACTTACCTGCCAGGTGAGATGCTATAATCATGAAGGTGCTTCTCCCAGGGCAAGGCTCACCCATTGCACTCTGGATGTGCTGCCCCTGCGATTTCCCCAAATGTGGGAAACTTGACTGCATAATTTGTGTTTCCCCTGGTCGGCTCTGGTATAATTCAGATCTCTTTGTCTCAGGTCTCTCTCCAGCCTAGTTTGCTGTCTGTTTCCACTTCTCTTTTCTTAAGCCGCTCCATTCTATGGCCTTGCGCACTATCCTTACTTCTCCCGTCTGCTTACTTTGTGCCTTCCAATGCACAATGCAAACTACAGGTAGTGCTGCAGGGCCCACACCCTTTTACTTGCCGTACAGAGCAGCTCTGGAGCAGTTACAGTGCCCAGCTAATGCAAGAAATCAGCTTGAATGCTTCAGGGGCTGGGGCATAGCCAACATGAGCCCCACACCGAAGGAGGGTGGAGGTGTTTAATGCGAACTAGGGGTCATCCAAGCGCCGCAAAAGGCCGCCATGCCCTGCACGCCCCTTTTCTCATTTCATATAAAGACGAGGGTTGAAGCCAACTTTGACCCACTGCTTTGGATGACATCACCATATGCAAATCCATCTGCTGCAGGCCTTCCCCCAGGAATGCTTGCACTAGTTGTTGCATTTGGTTTGTTGTTTGGGGGTGCTTCAGTATTAGGCAGCCTTCTGCCCTCCCATGTTCATCTGAAAATATGTGTTCTCCCTGCAGTTGTTGTCCCCAGATGAGAGTTCCTTTATGCTGCCTCAGTTGAATCTCCTTTACTTGACAGAGATGTGCCTGAGCAGCGGCCCTCCCCAGCCCTATCCCAAATCATACTTATTTTGCATAGGAGAGACCATGGTCATGAAGATTATTCTCCCAGTATGAGGTTCATTCATTGCATTCTGGGTATGCTGACCCCTGTGATTTCCCCAAATGTGGGAAACTCGACAGCATTATTTGTGGTAGTGGGGGACTGTGTTTGTGTTTTCCTCTGGTCAGCTCTGGTAAAAGTCAGATTTCTTTGTCTCAGATCTTCCTCTAGCCTTGTTCTTCTTTCGAGAATTCCCTTGTGCTGCCTCAGTTGGATCTCCTTCACTTGACAGGGGGGGTACCCGAGCAGCGACCCTCCCCAGCTCTAGCCCAACTCCTACTTACCTGCCAGGTGAGATACTATGATCACGTAGGTGCTTCTCCCAGGGCAAGGCTCACCCATTGCACTCTGGGTGTGCTGCTCCTGCGATTTCCCCAAATGTGGGAAACTTGACTGCATAATTTGTGTTTCCCCTGGTCGGCTCTCGTATAATTCAGATCTCTTTGTCTCAGGTCTCTCTCCAGCCTAGTTTGCTGTCTGTTTCCACTTCTCTTTTCTTAAGTGCCTTCCAATGCACAATGCAAACTACAGGTAGTGCTGCAGGGCCCACACCCTTTTACTTGCCTTACAGAGCAGCTCTGGAGCTGTTACAGTGCCAAGCTGCTGCAAGAAATCAGCTTGAATGCTTCAGGGGCTGGGGCATGGCCAACATGAGCCCCACACCGAAGGAGGGTGGGGGTGTTTAATGCGAACTAAGGGTCATCCAAGCGCCGCAAAAGGCCGCCATGCCCTGCATACCCCTTTTCTCTTTTCATATGCAGATGAGGGTTCCAGCCAACTTTGGCCCACTGCTTGGATGACATCACCGTATGCAAATCCGTCTTCTGCAGACCTTCCCCCAGGAATGCTTGTACTAGTTGTTGCATTTGGTTTGTTGTTTGGGCGTGCTTCAGTATTAGGCAGCCTTCTGCCCTCCCATGTTCATCTGAAAATATGTGTTCTCCCTGCAGTTGTTGTCCCCAGATGAGAGTTCCCTTGTGCTGCCTCAGTTGAATCTCCTTTACTTGACAGAGATGTGCCTGAGCAGCGGCCCTCCCCAGCCCTATCCCAAATCATACTTATTTTGCATAGGAGATACCATGGTCATAAAGACTGTTCTCCCAGGATGAGGTTCATTCATTGCATTCTGGGTATGCTGACCCCTGTGATTTCCCCAAATGTGGGAAACTCAACTGCATTATTTGTGGTAGTGGGGGACTGTTTTTGTGTTTTCCTCTGGTCAGCTCTGGTAAAAGTCAGATTTCTTTGTCTCAGATCTTCCTCTAGCCTTGTTCTTCTTTCGAGAGTTCCATTGTGCTGCCTCAGTTTGATCTCCTTCACTTGACAGGGGGGTACCCGAGTAGCGACCCTCCCCAGCTCTAGCCCAACTCCTACATACCTGCCAGGTGAGATACTATGATCATGAAGGTGCTTCTCCCAGGGCAAGGCTCACCCATTGCACTCTGGGTGTGCTGCTCCTGCGATTTCCCCAAATGTGGGAAACTTGACTGCATAATTTGTGTTTCCCCTGGTCGGCGCTTGTATAATTCAGATCTCTTTGTCTCAGGTCTCTCTCCAGCCTAGTTTGCTGTCTGTTTCCACTTCTCTTTTCTTGAGCCCCTGCCGTCTATGCCCTTGTGCACTCTCCTGACTTCTCCTGTCTGCTTACTTTGTGCCTTCCAACGCACAATGCGAACTACAGGTAGTGCTGCAGGGCCCACACCCTTTTACTTGCCTTACAGATCAGCTCTGGAGCTGTTACAGTGCCCAGCTGCTGCAAGAAATCAGCTTGAATACTTCAGGGGCTGGGGCATAGCCAACATGAGCCCCACACCGAAGGAGAATGGAGGTGTTTAATGCGAACTAGGGGTCATCCAAGCACCGCAAAAGGCCGCCATGCCCTGCATAACCCTTTTTTCTTTGCATATGCAGATGAGGGTTCCAGCCAACTTTGGCCCACTGCTTGGATGACATCACCGTATGCAAATCCGTCTTCTGCAGACCTTCTCCCAGGAATGCTTTTACTAGTTGTTGCATTTGGTTTGTTGTTTGGGGGTGCTTCAGTATTAGGCAGCC
Source organism: Pseudophryne corroboree (assembly GCF_028390025.1). NCBI lineage: Eukaryota > Metazoa > Chordata > Amphibia > Anura > Myobatrachidae > Pseudophryne > Pseudophryne corroboree. The sequence goes on along the minus strand of NW_026967821.1, from coordinate 149,522 downwards.
TTCTGCCCTCCCATGTTCATCTGAAAATATGTGTTCTCCCTGCAGTTGTTGTCCCCAGATGAGAGTTCCCTTGTGCTGCCTCAGTTGAATCTCCTTTACTTGACAGAGATGTGCCTGAGCAGCGGCCCTCCCCAGCCCTATCCCAAATCATACTTATTTTGCATAGGAGATACCATGGTCATGAAGATTGTTCTCCCAGGGTTAGGTTCATTCATTGCATTCTGGGTATGCTGACCCCTGTGATTTCCCCAAATGTGGGAAACTCAACTGCATTATTTGTGGTAGTGGGGGACTGTGTTTGTGCTTTCCTCTGGTCAGCTCTGGTAAAAGTCAGATTTCTTTGTCTCAGATCTTCATCTAGCCTTGTTCTTCTTTCGAGAGTTCCCTTGTGTTGCCTCAGTTGGATCTCCTTCACTTGACAGGGGGGTGCCCGAGCAGCGACCCTCCCCAGCTCTAGCCCAACTCCTACTTACCTGCCAGGTGAGATACTATGATCATGTAGGTGCTTCTCCCAGGGCAAGGCTCACCCATTGCACTCTGGGTGTGCTGCCCCTGCGATTTCCCCAAATGTGGGAAACTTGACTGCATAATTTGTGTTTCCCCTGGTCGGCTCTCATATAATTCAGATCTCTTTGTCTCAGGTCTCTCTCCAGCCTAGTTTGCTGTCTGTTTCCACTTCTTTTTTCTTGAGCCCCTCCCTTCTATACCCTTGTGGACTCTCTTGACTTCTCCTCCTGTCTGCTTACTTTGTGCCTTCCAACGCACAATGCAAACTACAGGTAGTGCTGCAGGGCCCACACCCTTTTACTTGCCTTTCAGAGCAGCTCTGGAGCTGTTACAGTGCCCAGCTGCTGCAAGAAATCAGCTTGAATGCTTCAGGGGCTGGGGCATAGCCAACATGAGCCCCACACCGACGGAGGGTGGAGGTGTTTAATGCGAACTAAGGGTCATCCAAGCGCCGCAAAAGGCCGCCATGCCCTGCATACCCCTTTTCTCTTTTCATATGCAGATGAGGGTTCCAGCCAACTTTGGCCCACTGCTTGGATGACATCACCGTATGCAAATCCGTCTTCTGCAGACCTTCCCCCAGGAATGCTTGTACTATTTGTTGCATTTGGTTTGTTGTTTGGGGTGCTTCAGTATTAGGCAGCCTTCTGCTCTCCCATGTTCATCTGAAAATATGTGTTCTCCCTGCAGTTGTTGTCCCCAGATGAGAGTTCCCTTGTGCTGCCTCAGTTGAATCTCCTTTACTTGACAGAGATGTGCCTGAGCAGCGGCCCTCCCCAGCCCTATCCCAAATCATACTTATTTTGCATAGGAGATACCATGGTCATGAAGATTGTTCTCCCAGGGTGAGGTTCATTCATTGCATTCTGGGTATGCTGACCCCTGTGATTTCCCCAAATGTGGGAAACTCGACTGCATTATTTGTGGTAGTGGGGGACTGTGTTTGTGCTTTCCTCTGGTCAGCTCTGGTAAAAGTCAGATTTCTTTGTCTCAGATCTTCCTCTAGCCTTGTTCTCTTTTTGAGAGTTTCCTTGTGCTGCCTCAGTTGGATCTCCTTCACTTGACAGGGGGGTGCCCGAGCAGCGACCCTCCCCAGCTCAAGCCCAACTCCTACTTACCTGCCAGGTGAGATACTATGATCAGGAAGGTGCTTCTCCCAGGGCAAGGCTCACCCATTGCACTCTGGGTGTGCTGCTCCTACGATTTCCCCAAATGTGGGACACTTGATTGCATAATTTGTGTTTCCTCTGGTCGGCTACTCGTATAATTCAGATCTCTTTGTCTCAGGTCTCTCTTTAGCCTAGTTTGCTGTCTGTTTCCACTTCTCTTTTCTTGAGCCCCTGCCTTCTATGCCCTTGTGCACTCTCCTGACTTCTCCTGTCTGCTTACTTTGTGCCTTCCAACGCACAATGCGAACTACAGGTAGTGCTGCAGGGCCCACACCCTTTTACTTGCCTTACAGAGCAGCTCTGGAGCTGTTACAGTGCCCAGCTGCTGCAAGAAATCAGCTTGAATACTTCAGGGGCTGGGGCATAGCCAACATGAGCCCCACACCGAAGGAGAATGGAGGTGTTTAATGCGAACTAGGGGTCATCCAAGCACCGCAAAAGGCCGCCATGCCCTGCATAACCCTTTTTTCTTTGCATATGCAGATGAGGGTTCCAGCCAACTTTGGCCCACTGCTTGGATGACATCACCGTATGCAAATCCGTCTTCTGCAGACCTTCTCCCAGGAATGCTTTTACTAGTTGTTGCATTTGGCTTGTTGTTTGGGGGTGCTTCAGTATTAGGCAGCCTTCTGCCCTCCCATGTTCATCTGAAAATATGTGTTCTCCCTGCAGTTGTTGTCCCCAGATGAGAGTTCCCTTGTGCTGCCTCAGTTGAATCTCCTTTACTTGACAGAGATGTGCCTGAGCAGCGGCCCTCCCCAGCCCTATCCCAAATCATACTTATTTTGCATAGGAGATACCATGGTCATGAAGATTGTTCTCCCAGGGTGAGGTTCATTCATTGCATTCTGGGTATGCTGACCCCTGTAATTTCCCCAAATGTGGGAAACTCAACTGCATTATTTGTGGTAGTGGGGGACTGTGTTTGTGCTTTCCTCTGGTCAGCTCTGGTAAAAGTCAGATTTCTTTGTCTCAGATCTTCCTCTAGCCTTGTTCTTCTTTCGAGAGTTCCCTTGTGTTGCCTCAGTTGGATCTCCTTCACTTGACAGGGGGGTGCCCGAGCAGCGACCTTCCCCAGCTCTAGCCCAACTCCTACTTACCTGCCAGGTGAGATACTATGATCATGTAGGTGCTTCTCCCAGGGCAAGGCTCACCCATTGCACTCTGGGTGTGCTGCCCCTGCGATTTCCCCAAATGTGGGAAACTTGACTGCATAATTTGTGTTTCCCCTGGTCGGCTCTCATATAATTCAGATCTCTTTGTCTCAGGTCTCTCTCCAGCCTAGTTTGCTGTCTGTTTCCACTTCTTTTTTCTTGAGCCCCTCCCTTCTATACCCTTGTGGACTCTCTTGACTTCTCCTCCTGTCTGCTTACTTTGTGCCTTCCAACGCACAATGCAAACTACAGGTAGTGCTGCAGGGCCCACACCCTTTTACTTGCCTTTCAGAGCAGCTCTGGAGCTGTTACAGTGCCCAGCTGCTGCAAGAAATCAGCTTGAATGCTTCAGGGGCTGGGGCATAGCCAACATGAGCCCCACACCGACGGAGGGTGGAGGTGTTTAATGCGAACTAAGGGTCATCCAAGCGCCGCAAAAGGCCGCCATGCCCTGCATACCCCTTTTCTCTTTTCATATGCAGATGAGGGTTCCAGCCAACTTTGGCCCACTGCTTGGATGACATCACCGTATGCAAATCCGTCTTCTGCAGACCTTCCCCCAGGAATGCTTGTACTATTTGTTGCATTTGGTTTGTTGTTTGGGGTGCTTCAGTATTAGGCAGCCTTCTGCTCTCCCATGTTCATCTGAAAATATGTGTTCTCCCTGCAGTTGTTGTCCCCAGATGAGAGTTCCCTTGTGCTGCCTCAGTTGAATCTCCTTTACTTGACAGAGATGTGCCTGAGCAGCGGCCCTCCCCAGCCCTATCCCAAATCATACTTATTTTGCATAGGAGATACCATGGTCATGAAGATTGTTCTCCCAGGGTGAGGTTCATTCATTGCATTCTGGGTATGCTGACCCCTGTGATTTCCCCAAATGTGGGAAACTCGACTGCATTATTTGTGGTAGTGGGGGACTGTGTTTGTGCTTTCCTCTGGTCAGCTCTGGTAAAAGTCAGATTTCTTTGTCTCAGATCTTCCTCTAGCCTTGTTCTCTTTTTGAGAGTTTCCTTGTGCTGCCTCAGTTGGATCTCCTTCACTTGACAGGGGGGTGCCCGAGCAGCGACCCTCCCCAGCTCAAGCCCAACTCCTACTTACCTGCCAGGTGAGATACTATGATCAGGAAGGTGCTTCTCCCAGGGCAAGGCTCACCCATTGCACTCTGGGTGTGCTGCTCCTACGATTTCCCCAAATGTGGGACACTTGATTGCATAATTTGTGTTTCCTCTGGTCGGCTACTCGTATAATTCAGATCTCTTTGTCTCAGGTCTCTCTTTAGCCTAGTTTGCTGTCTGTTTCCACTTCTCTTTTCTTGAGCCCCTGCCTTCTATGCCCTTGTGCACTCTCCTGACTTCTCCTGTCTGCTTACTTTGTGCCTTCCAACGCACAATGCAAACTACAGGTAGTGCTGCAGGGCCAACACCCTTTTACTTGCCTTACAGAGCAGCTCTGGAGCTGTTACAGTGCCCAGCTGCTGCAAGAAATCAGCTTGAATGCTTCAGGGGCTGGGGCATAGCCAACATGAGCCCCACACCGACGGAGGGTGGAGGTGTTTAATGCGAACTAAGGGTCATCCAAGCACCGCAAAAGGCCGCCATGCCCTGCATAACCCTTTTCTCTTTTCATATGCAGATGAGGGTTCCAGCCAACCTTGGCCCACTGCTTGGATGACATCACCGTATGCAAATCCGTCTTTTGCAGACCTTTTCCCAGGAATGCTTGTACTAGTTGTTGCATTTGGTTTGTTGTTTGGGGGTGCTTCAGTATTAGGCAGCCTTCTGCTCTCCCATTTTCATCTGAAAATATGTGTTCTCCCTGCTGTTGTTGTCCCCAGATGAGAGTTCCCTTGTGCTGCCTCAGTTGAATCTCCTTTACTTGACAGAGATGTGCCTGAGCAGCGGCCCTCCCCAGCCCTATCCCAAATCATACTTATTTTGCATAGGAGATACCATTATCATGAAGATTGTTCTCCCAGGGTGAGGTTCATTCATTGCATTCTGGGTATGCTGACCCCTGTGATTTCCCCAAATGTGGGAAACTCGACTGCATTATTTGTGGTAGTGGGGGACTGTGTTTGTGCTTTCCTCTGGTCAGCTCTGGTAAAAGTCAGATTTCTTTGTCTCAGATCTTCCTCTAGCCTTGTTCTTTTTTCGAGAGTTTCCTTGTGCTGCCTCAGATGGATCTCCTTCACTTGGCAGGGGGGTGCCCGAACAGCGACCCTCCCCAGCTCTAGCCCAACTCCTACTTACCTGCCAGGTGAGATACTATGATCAGGAAGGTGCTTCTCCCAGGGCAAGGCTCACCCAATGCACTCTGGGTGTGCTGCTCCTAAGATTTCCCCAAATGTGGGACACTTGATTACATAATTTGTGTTTCCTCTGGTCGGCTCTCGTATAATTAAGATCTCTTTGTCTCAGGTCTCTCTCCAGCCTAGTTTGCTGTCTGTTTCCACTTCTCTTTTCTTGAGCCGCTCCCTTCTATGCCCTTGTGCACTATCCTGACTTCCCCGTCTGCTTACTTTGTGCCTTCCAACGCACAATGCAAACTACAGGTAGTGCTGCAGGGCCCACACCCTTTTACTTGCTTTACAGAGCAGCTCTGGAGCTGTTACAGTGCCCAGCTGCTGCAAGAAATCAGCTTGAATGCTTCAGGGGCTGGGGCATAGCCAACATGAGCCCCACACCGAAGGAGGGTGGAGGTGTTTAATGCGAACTAGGGGTCATCCAAGCGCCGCAAAAGGCCGCCATGCCCTGCACACCCCTTTTTTATTTTCATATGCAGACGAGGGTTGAAGCCAACTTTGACCCACTGCTTGGATGACATCACCATATGCAAATCCATCTGTGGCAGGCCTTCCCCCAGGAATGCTTGCACTAGTTGTTGCATTTGGTTTGTTGTTTGGGGGTGCTTCAGTATTAGGCAGCCTTCTGCCCTCCCATGTTCATCTGAAAATATATGTTCTCCCTGCAGTTGTTGTCCCAAGATGAGAGTTCCCTTGTGCTGCCTCAGTTGAATCTCCTTTACTTGACAGAGATGTGCATGAGCAGCGGCCCTCCCCAGCCCTATTCCAAATCATACTTATTTTGCATAGGAGATACCATGGTCATGAAGATTATTCTCCCAGGGTGAGGTTCATTCATTGCATTTTGGGTATGCTGACCGCTGTGATTTCCCCAAATGTGGGAAACTTGACTGCATTATTTGTGGTAGTGGGAGACTGTGTTTGTGCTTTCCTCTGGTCAGCTCTGGTAAAAGTCAGATTTCTTTGTCTCAGATTTTCCTTTAGCCTTGTTCTTCTTTCGAGAGTTCCCTTGTGCTGCCTCAGTTTGATCTCCTTCACTTAACAGGGGGGTACACGAGCAGCGACCCTCCCCAGCTCTAGCCCAACTCCTACTTACCTGCCAGGTGAGATACTATGATCATGAAGGTGCTTCTCCCAGGGCAAGGCTCACCCATTGTACTCTGGGTGTGCTGCTCCTGCGATTTCCCCAAATGTGGGAAACTTGACTGCATAATTTGTGTTTCCCCTGGTCGGCTCTCGTATAATTCAGATCTCTTTGTCTCAGGTCTCTCTCCAGCCTAGTTTGCTGTCTGTTTCCACTTCTCTTTTCTTCAGCCGCTCCCTTCTATACCCTTGTGCACTATCCTGACTTCTCCTCCCGTCTGCTTACTTTGTGCCTTCCAATGCACAATGCAAACTACAGGTAGTGCTGCAGGGCCCACACCCTTTTACTTGCCTTACAGAGCAGCTCTGGAGCTGTTACAGTGCCCAGCTCCTGCAAGAAATCAGCTTGAATGCTTCAGGGGCTGGGGCATAGCCAACATGAGCCCCACACCGAAGGAGGGTGGAGGTGTTTAATGCAAACAAGGGGTCAGACAAGCGCCGCAAAAGGCCACCATGCCCTGCACGCCCCTTTTCTGTTTTCATATGCAGACGAGGGTTGAAGCCAACTTTGACCCACTGCTTGGATTACATCACCATATGCAAATCCATCTGCGGCAGGCCTTCCCCCAGGAATGCTTGCACTAGTTGTTGCATTTGGTTTGTTGTTTGGGGGTGCTTCAGTATTAGGCAGCCTTCTGCCCTCCCATGTTCATCTGAAAATATGTGTTCTCCCTGCAGTTGTTGTCCCCAGATGAGAGTTCCCTTGTGCTGCCTCAGTTGAATCTCCTTAACTTGACAGAGATGTGCCTGAGCAGCGGCCCTCCCCAGCTCTATCCCAAATCATACTTATTTTGCATAGGAGATACCATGGTCATGAAGATTATTCTCCCAGGGTGAGGTTCATTCATTGCATTCTGGGTATGCTGACCCCTGTGATTTCCCCAAATGTGGGAAACTTGACTGCTTTATTTGTGGTAGTGGGGGACTGTGTTTGTGTTTTCCTCTGGTCAGCTCTGGTAAAAGTCAGATTTCTTTGTTTCAGATCTTCCTCTAGCCTTGTTCTTCTTTCGAGAGTTCCCTTGTGCTGCCTCAGTTGGATCTCCTTCACTTGACAGGGGGGTGCCCGAGCAGAGACCCTCCCCAGCTCTAGCCCAACTCCTACTTACCTGCCAGGTGAGATACTATGATCATGAAGGTGCTTCTCCCAGGGCAAGGCTCACCCATTGCACTCTGGGTGTGCTGCCCCTGCGATTTCCCCAAATGTGGGAAACTTGACTGCATAATTTGTGTTTCCCCTGGTCGGCTCTCGTATAATTCAGATCTCTTTGTCTCAGGTCTCTCTCCAGCCTAGTTTGCTGTCTGTTTCCACTTCTCTTTTCTTGAGCCGCTCCCTTCTATGCCCTTGCGCACTATCCTGACTTCTCCTCCTGTCTGCTTACTTTGTGCCTTCCAACGCACAATGCGAACTACAGGTAGTGCTGCAGGGCCCACACCCTTTTACTTGCCTTACAGAGCAGCTCTGGAGCTGTTACAGTGCCCAGCTGCTGCAAGAAATCAGCTTGAATGCTTCAGGGGCTGGGGCATAGCCAACATGAGCCCCACACCAAAGGAGGTTGGAGGTGTTTAATGCAAACTAGGGGTCAGCCAAGCGCCGCAAAAGGCCACCATGCCCTGCACGCCCCTTTTCTCTTTTCATATGCAGACGAGGGTTGAAGCCAACTTTGACCCACTGCTTGGATGACATCACCATATGCAAATCCATCTGCGGCAGGCCTTCCCCCAGGAATGCTTGCACTAGTTGTTGCATTTGGTTTGTTGTTTGGGGGTGCTTCAGTATTAGGCAGCCTTCTGCCCTCCCATGTTCATCTGAAAATATATGTTCTCCCTGCAGTTGTTGTCCCCAGATGAGAGTTCCCTTGTGCTGCCTCAGTTGAATCTCCTTTACTTGATAGAGATGTGCATGAGCAGCGGCCCTCCCCAGCCCTATTCCAAATCATACTTATTTTGCATAGGAGATACCATGGTCATGAAGATTTTTCTCCCAGGGTGAGGTTCATTCATTGCATTTTGGGTATGCTGACCCCTGTGATTTCCCCAAATGTGGGAAACTTGACTGCATTATTTGTGGTAGTGGGAGGCTGTGTTTGTGATTTCTTCTGGTCAGCTCTGGTAAAAGTCAGATTTCTTTGTCTCAGATTTTCCTTTAGCCTTGTTCTTCTTTCGTGAGTTCCCTTGTGCTGCCTCAGTTGGATCTCCTTCACTTTACAGGGGGGTACCCGAGCAGCAACCCTCCCCAGCTCTAGACCAACTCCTACTTACCTGCCAGGTGAGATACTATGATCATGAAGGTGCTTCTCCCAGGGCAAGGCTCACCCATTGTACTCTGGGTGTGCTGCTCCTGCGATTTCCCCAAATGTGGGAAACTTGACTGCATAATTTGTGTTTCCCCTGGTCGGCTCTCGTATAATTCAGATCTCTTTGTCTCAGGTCTCTCTCCAGCCTAGTTTGCTGTCTGTTTCCACTTCTCTTTTCTTCAGCCGCTTCCTTCTATACCCTTGTGCACTATCCTGACTTCTCCTCCCTTCTGCTTACTTTGTGCCTTCCAATGCACAATGCAAACTACAGGTAGTGCTGCAGGGCCCACACCCTTTTACTTGCCTTACAGAGCAGCTCTGGAGCTGTTACAGTGCCCAGCTGCTGCAAGAAATCAGCTTGAATGCTTCAGGGGCTGGGGCATAGCCAACATGAGCCCCACACCGAAGGAGGGTGGAGGTGTTTAATGCAAACTAGGGGTCAGTCAAGCGCCGCAAAAGGCCACCATGCCCCGCACGCCCCTTTTCTGTTTTCATATGCAGACGAGGGTTGAAGCCAACTTTGACCCACTGCTTGGATGACATCACCATATGCAAATCCATCTGCGGCAGGCCTTCCCCCAGGAATGCTTGCACTAGTTGTTGCATTTGGTTTGTTGTTTGGGGGTGCTTCAGTATTAGGCAGCCTTCTGCCCTCCCATGTTCATCTGAAAATATGTGTTCTCCCTGCAGTTGTTGTCCCCAGATGAGAGTTCCCTTGTGCTGCCTCAGTTGAATCTCCTTAACTTGACAGAGATGTGCCTGAGCAGCGGCCCTCCCCAGCTCTATCCCAAATCATACTTATTTTGCATAGGAGATACCATGGTCATGAAGATTATTCTCCCAGGGTGAGGTTCATTCATTGCATTCTGGGTATGCTGACCCCTGTGATTTCCCCAAATGTGGGAAACTCGACTGCTTTATTTGTGGTAGTGGGGGACTGTGTTTGTGTTTTCTTCTGGTCAGCTCTGGTAAAAGTCAGATTTCTTTGTTTCAGATCTTCCTCTAGCCTTGTTCTTCTTTTGAGAGTTCCCTTGTGCTGCCTCAGTTGGATCTCCTTCTCTTAACAGGGGGGTGCCCGAGCAGCGACCCTCCCCAGCTCTAGCCCAACTCCTACTTACCTGCCAGGTGAGATACTATGATCATGAAGGTGCTTCTCCCAGGGCAAGGCTCACCCATTGCACTCTGGGTGTGCTGCCCCTGCGATTTCCCCAAATGTGGGAAACTTGACTGCATAATTTGTGTTTCCCCTGGTCGGCTCTCGTATAATTCAGATCTCTTTGTCTCAGATCTCTCTACAGCCTAGTTTGCTGTCTGTTTCCACTTCTCTTTTCTTCAGCCGCTCCCTTCTATACCCTTGTGCACTATCCTGACTTCTCCTCCCGTCTGCTTACTTTGTGCCTTCCAATGTACAATGCAAACTACAGGTAGTGCTGCAGGGCCCACACCCTTTTACTTGCCTTACAGAGCAGCTCTGGAGCTGTTACAGTGCCCAGCTGCTGCAAGAAATCTGCTTGAATGCTTCAGGGGATGGGGCATGGCCAACATGAGCCCCACACCAAAGGAGGGTGGAGGTGTTTAATGCGAACTAGGGGTCATCCAAGCACCGCAAAAGGCCGCCATGCCCTGCACGCCCCTTTTCTCTTTTCATATGCAGATGAGGGTTGAAGCCAACTTTGACCAACTGCTTGGATGACATCACCGTATGCAAATCCGTCTTCTGCAGAACTTCCCCCAGGAATGCTTGCACTAGTTGTTGCATTTGGTTTGTTGTTTGGGGGTGCTTCAGTATTAGGCAGCCTTCTGCCCTCCCATGTTCATCTAAAAATATGTGTTCTCCCTGCAGTTGTTGTCCCCAGATGAGAGTTCCCTTGTGCTGCCTCAGTTGAATCTCCTTTACTTGACAGAGATGTGCATGAGCAGCGGCCCTCCCCAGCCCTATTCCAAATCATACTTATTTTGCATAGGAGATACCATGGTCATGAAGATTGTTCTCTCAGGGTGAGGTTCATTCATTGCATTTTGGGTATGCTGACCCCTGTGATTTCCCCAAATGTGGGAAACTTGACTGCATTATTTGTGGTAGTGGGGGACTGTGTTTGTGCTTTCCTCTGGTCAGCTCTGGTAAAAGTCAGATTTCTTTGTCTCATATTTTACTCTAGCCTTGTTCTTCTTTCGAGAGTTCCCTTGTGCTGCCTCAGTTGGATCTCCTTCACTTGACAGGGGGGTACCCGAGCAGCGACCCTCCCCAGCTCTAGCCCAAATCCTACTTACCTGCCAGGTGAGATACTATGATCATGAAGGTGCTTCTCCCAGGGCAAGGCTCACCCATTGCACTCTGGGTGTGCTGCTCCTGCGATTTCCCCAAATGTGGGAAACTTGACTGCATAATTTGTGTTTCCCCTGGTCGGCTCTCGTATAATTCAGATCTCTTTGTCTCAGGTCTCTCTCCAGCCTAGTTTGCTGTCTGTTTCCACTTCTCTTTTCTTGAGCCGCTCCCTTCTATGCCCTTGCGCACTATCCTGACTTCTCCTCCTGTCTGCTTACTTTGTGCCTTCCAACGCACAATGCGAACTACAGGTAGTGCTGCAGGGCCCACACCCTTTTACTTGCCTTACAGAGCAGCTCTGGAGCTGTTACAGTGCCCAGCTGCTGCAAGAAATCAGCTTGAATGCTTCAGGGGCTGGGGCATAGCCAACATGAGCCCCACACCGAAGGAGGGTGGAGGTGTTTAATGCGAACTAGGGGTCATCCAAGCGCCGCAAAAGGCCGCCATGCCCTGCACGCCCCTTTTCTCTTTTCATATGCAGACGAGGGTTGAAGCCAACTTTGACCCACTGCTTGGATGACATCACCATATGCAAATCCGTCTTCTGCAGAACTTCCCCCAGGAATGCTTGTACTAGTTGTTGCATTTGGTTTGTTGTTTGGGGGTGCTTCAGTATTAGGCAGCCTTCTGCCCTCCCATGTTCATCTGAAAATATGTGTTCTCCCTGCAGTTGTTGTCCCCAGATGAGAGTTCCCTTGTGCTGCCTCAGTTGAATCTCCTTTACTTGACAGAGATGTGCATGAGCAGCGGCCCTCCCCAGCCCTATTCCAAATCATACTTATTTTGCATAGGAGATACCATGGTCATGAAGATTGTTCTCCCAGGGTGAGGTTCATTCATTGCATTCTGGGTATGCTGACCTCTGTGATTTCCCCAAATGTGGGAAACGCGACTGCTTTATTTGTGGTAGTGGGGGACTGTGTTTGTGTTTTCCTCTGGTCAGCTCTGGTAAAAGTCAGATTTCTTTGTTTCAGATCTTCCTCTAGCCTTGTTCTTCTTTCGAGAGTTCCCTTGTGCTGCCTCAGTTGGATCTCCTTCACTTGACAGGGGGGTGCCCGAGCAGCGACCCTCCCCAGCTCTAGCCCAACTCCTACTTACCTGCCAGGTGAGATACTATGATCATGAAGGTGCTTCTCCCAGGGCAAGGCCCACCATTGCACTCTGGGTGTGCTGCCCCTGCGATTTCCCGAAATGTGGGAAACTTGACTGCATAATTTGTGTTTCCCCTGGTCGGCTCTCGTATAATTTAGATCTCTTTGTCTCAGGTCTCTCTCCAGCCTAGTTTGCTGTCTGTTTCCACTTCTTTTTTCTTGAGCCCCTCCCATCTATACCCTTGTGCACTATCCTGACTTCTCCTCCCGTCTGCTTACTTTGTGCCTTCCAATGCACAATGCAAACTACAGGTAGTGCTGCAGGGCCCACACCCTTTTACTTGCCTTACAGAGCAGCTCTGGAGCTGTTACAGTGCCCAGCTGCTGCAAGAAATCAGCTTGAATGCTTCAGGGGCTGGGGCATAGCCAACATGAGCCCCACACCGAAGGAGGGTGGAGGTGTTTAATGCAAACTAGGGGTCAGCCAAGCGCCGCAAAAGGCCACCATGCCCTGCACGCCCCTTTTCTCTTTTCATATGCAGACGAGGGTTGAAGCCAACTTTGACCCACTGCTTGGATGACATCACCATATGCAAATCCATCTGCGGCAGGCCTTCCCCCAGGAATGCTTGCACTAGTTGTTGCATTTGGTTTGTTGTTTGGGGGTGCTTCAGTATTAGGCAGCCTTCTGCCCTCCATGTTCATCTGAAAATATGTGTTCTCCCTGCAGTTGTTATCCCCAGATGAGAGTTCCCTTGTGCTGCCTCAGTTGAATCTCCTTTACTTGACAGAGATGTGCCTGAGCAGCGGCCCTCCCCAGCTCTATCCCAAATCATACTTATTTTGCATAGGAGATACCATGGTCATGAAGATTATTCTCCCAGGGTGAGGTTCATTCATTGCATTCTGGGTATGCTGACCCCTGTGATTTCCCCAAATGTGGGAAACTCGACTGCTTTATTTGTGGTAGTGGGGGACTGTGTTTGTGTTTTCCTCTGGTCAGCTCTGGTAAAAGTCAGATTTCTTTGTTTCAGATCTTCCTCTAGCCTTGTTCTTCTTTCGAGAGTTCCCTTGTGCTGCCTCAGTTGGATCTCCTTCACTTGACAGGGGGGTGCCCGAGCAGCGACCCTCCCCAGCTCTAGCCCAACTCCTACTTACCTGCCAGGTGAGATACTATGATCATGAAGGTGCTTCTCCCAGGGCAAGGCTCACCCATTGCACTCTGGGTGTGCTGCCCCTGCGATTTCCCCAAATGTGGGAAACTTGACTGCATAATTTGTGTTTCCCCTGGTCGGCTCTCGTATAATTCAGATCTCTTTGTCTCAGGTCTCTCTCCAGCCTAGTTTGCTGTCTGTTTCCACTTCTCTTTTCTTTAGCCGCTCCCTTCTATACCCTTGTGCACTATCCTGACTTCTCCTCCCGTCTGCTTACTTTGTGCCTTCCAATGCACAATGCAAACTACAGGTAGTGCTGCAGGGCCCACACCCTTTTACTTGCGTTACAGAGCAGCTCTGGAGCTGTTACAGTGCCCAGCTGCTGCAAGAAATCAGCTTGAATGCTTCAGGGGATGGGGCATGGCCAACATGAGCCCCACACCAAAGGAGGGTGGAGGAGTTTAATGCGAACTAGGGGTCATCCAAGCACCGCAAAAGGCCGCCAAGCCCTGCACGCCCCTTTTCTCTTTTCATATGCAGATGAGGGTTGAAGCCAACTTTGACCCACTGCTTGGATGACATCACCGTATGCAAATCCGTCTTCTGCAGAACTTCCCCCAGGAATGCTTGCACTAGTTGTTGCATTTGGTTTGTTGTTTGGGGGTGCTTCAGTATTAGGCAGCCTTCTGCCCTCCCATGTTCATCTGAAAATATGTGTTCTCCCTGCAGTTGTTGTCCCCAGATGAGAGTTCCCTTGTGCTGCCTCAGTTGAATCTCCTTTACTTGACAGAGATGTGCCTGAGCAGCGGCCCTCCCCAGCCCTATTCCAAATCATACTTATTTTGCATAGGAGATACCATGGTCATGAAGATTGTTCTCCCAGGGTGAGGTTCATTCATTGCATTTTGGGTATACTGACCCCTGTGATTTCCCCAAATGTGGGAAACTTGACTGCATTATTTTTGGTAGTGGGGGACTGTGTTTGTGCTTTCCTCTGGTCAGCTCTGGTAAAAGTCAGATTTCTTTGTCTCAGATTTTCCTCTAGCCTTGTTCTTCTTTCGAGAGTTCCCTTGTGCTGCCTCAGTTGGATCTCCTTCACTTTACAGGGGGGTACCCGAGCAGCGACCCTCCCCAGCTCTAGCCCAACTCCTACTTACCTGCCAGGTGAGATACTATGATCATGAAGGTGCTTCTCCCAGGGCAAGGCTCACCCATTGCACTCTGGGTGTGCTGCCCCTGCGATTTCCCCAAATGTGGGAAACTTGACTGCATAATTTGTGTTTCCCCTGGTCGGCTCTCGTATAATTCAGATCTCTTTGTCTCAGGTCTCTCTCCAGCCTAGTTTGCTGTCTGTTTCCACTTCTCTTTTCTTGAGCCGCTCCCTTCTATGCCCTTGTGCACTATCCTGACTTATCCTCCTGTCTGCTTACTTTGTGCCTTCAAACGCACAATGCGAACTACAGGTAGTGCTGCAGGGCCCACACCCTTTTAGTTGCCTTACAGAGCAGCTCTGGAGCTGTTACAGTGCCCAGCTGCTGCAAGAAATCAGCTTGAATGCTTCAGGGGCTGGGGCAGAGCCAACATGAGCCCCACACAAAAGGAGGGTGGGGGTGTTTAATGCGAACTAAGGGTCATCCAAGCACCGCAAAAGGCCGCCATGCCCTGCATGCCCCTTTTCTCTTTTCATATGCAGATGAGGGTTCCAGCCAACTTTGGCCCACTGCTTGGATGACATCACCGTATGCAAATCCGTCTTCTGCAGACCTTCCCCCAGGAATGCTTGTACTAGTTGTTGCATATGGTTTGATATTTGATGGTGCTTCAGTATTAGGCAGCCTTCCGCCCTCCCATGTTCATCTGAAAAGATGTGGTCTCCCTGCAGTTGTTGTCCCCAGACGAAAGTTCCCTTGTGCTTCCTCAGTTGAATCTCCTTAACTTGACGGGGGAGGGGCTGCCCGAGCAGCCACCCTCCCCAGCCCTATCCCAACTCATACTTATTTTGCATATGAGATCTCTTGATCATGAAGATTGTTCTCACAGGGTGAGGTTCATCCATTATATTTTAAAATAGGAAGGTACAAATTACATATTTGAATTGCATCTATGTGTTGGATTCAAATGTCCCCCCCCCTTCCTTTCTCAATTGTGCCCGTCAGCAGCTATTCTAAGGTTGCTGCCAATGGGTGTGACACATTAATTTCTTCTGTGGGGTACACTGGACTCCACAAGGATTCACATTGGTGTGTAGAGTAGGATCTTGATCTGAGGCACCAACCGGCTCAAAGCTTTTGACTGTTCCCAAGAAGCTCAGTGCATTCTCCTCTATAACCCCGCTTCCATGAACAGGGAGCTCAGTTTGTAGTTGGTGCCTTCAGTAGCAGGCCACTTAACAGGGGCCTGCCTCAGGCAGCCTATTCTTAGCTATTAATTTTGACAAGAAAAGAAGAACTTGTTTTATGAGAATCTACAAGGGCTGCAGCAGGCTAGGTCTAATAGACATCTTTACTGCAGCTTCATCACTCCCAGCGGCGCTGTATACTCCCGTGCCCTGGTTGCTGGGTCACTGCAGCGGAGGCTCCGGTTTCTTCCTAAGGTCAGTCACACACACACCGCCCTTCCGGATCACGAGGCCGCTGATGAAGGGGAGCGTGGCCGTAGGGGGTGGACCGTGTGCGCACTGTCGTGGACACTGATTACTGGGCAGCCGCTCCACTAGCCACCAGGTACAGTTAAGGAGCACAGGTCTGGGGGTTTTTCTCCTATATTAAACCAATTTTGTACTGCCCGCAGCGCATTGTGATAGGTAATAGGGCCTGATTCAGGTTGGATTGCAATCACAATAAGCGATCCAACTGCAAAAATTGCTAAGAGCATACGCATGTGCCTGCATTTTCTGCGGCACCCCGCAGAGAATGCGATCGCCTCTGCCTGTCAATCGGGGCAGGGGGGGAGAGGGGGGTCAGCAACACTCCATTTCCAAGTCAGGGATGGAGCGGTGCGGGGGCAAGGCTTCAAAATGGGGTCTGCAATGGAGGAGACACAGGGGGCGTGGTCACAGCGGCTGTATGACATCACATTCAGCCGCTGTGATCACAAAAATGGTGGCGGCTTCCTGCGCGCACATACAGTCTGCACCAGCAGGAGGCTACACCATTTTTTATGATCACGCTGAACTGCAGTGCGACTGCAATTACAGCATGGTCAAGAAGGGAGGCGTCATGCTGGGTGGCCATTAGAGATGAGCGGGTTCGGTTCCTCGGAATCCGAACCCGCCCGAACTTCACCCTTTTTTGCACGGGTCCGAGCAGACTCGGATCCTCCCGCCTTGCTCGGTTATCCCGAGCGCGCCCGAACGTCATCATCCCGCTGTCGGATTCTCACAAGACTCGGATTCTATATAAGGAGCCGCGCGTCGCCGCCATTTTCACACGTGCATTGAGATTGATAGGGAGAGGACGTGGCTGGCGTCCTCTCCGTTTAGATTAGAAGATAGAGACGAGTGACATTTGATTTACTACTAATTTGGGGAGCAGTTGAACTTGTCAGGAGTACTCAGTAGTGCAGAGTTTTGCTGATAGTGACCACCAGTTTTATTATTTATAATCCGTTCTCTGCCTGAAAAAAAACGATACACATACCATATATGTGCTCAGCCTCAGTGTGCTGCATGATATATCATCTATGTATATCTGACTGTGCTGAGTGCTCACTGCTCACACAGCTTAATTGTGGGGGAGACTGGGGAGCAGTTATAGCAGGAGTACAGTGCACACTTTTGCTGCCAGTGTGACCACCAGTATATTGTCTGCCTGAAAAAGTTAAACACTCCTGTGGTGTTTTTTTTTTTTATTCTATAAACGCATTCTGCTGACAGTGTCCAGCAGGTCGGTCATACATTATATTATATAAATATTTACCTGCAGTAGTGTTATATTTTTTTTTCATCTCTATCATCTTTATCATCTCTATATTAGCAGACGCAGTACGGTAGTCCACGGCTGTGGCTATCTCTGTGTCGTCAGTGCTCGTCCATAATTGTATACCTACCTACCTGTGGTGGGTTTTTTTTTTCTATCTTCTTCATACTAGTAGTTTAGGAGTCTGCTGACAGTGTCCACCAGGTCCATCATTATATTATATACCTACAGTAGTAATATATTTATTATATTATCTATACTAGCAGACGCAGTACGGTAGTCCACGGCTGTGGCTATCTCTGTGTCGTCAGTGCTCGTCCATAATTGTATACCTACCTGTGGTGGGGTGTTTTTTTTCTATCTTCTTCATACTAGTAGTTTAGGAGTCTGCTGACAGTGTCCACCAGGTCCGTCATTATATTATATACCTACAGTAGTAATATATTTAGTATATTATCTATACTAGCAGACGCAGTACGGTAGTCCACGGCTGTACCTACCTCTGTGTCGTCACTCGTCCATAATTGTATACCTAACTGTGGTGGGGTTTTTTTTTCTATCTTCTTCATACTAGTAGTTTAGGAGTCTGCTGACAGTGTCCACCAGGTCCGTCATTATATTATATACCTACAGTAGTAATATATTTAGTATATTATCTATACTAGCAGACGCAGTACTGTAGTCCACGGCTGTACCTACCTCTGTGTCGTCACTCGTCCATAATTGTATACCTACCTGTGGTGGGGGTTTTTTTTCTATCTTCTTCATACTAGTAGTTTAGCAGTCTGCTGACAGTGTCCACCAGGTCCGTCATTATATTATATACCTACAGTAGTAATATATTTAGTATATTATCTATGCTAGCAGACGCAGTACGGTAGGCCACGGCTGTGGCTATCTCTGTGTCGTCAGTGCTCATCCATAATTGTATACCTACCTACCTGTGGTGGGTTTTTTTTTCTATCTTCTTCATACTAGTAGTTTAGGAGTCTGCTGACAGTGTCCACCAGGTCCGTCATTATATTATATACCTACAGTAGTAATATATTTAGTATATTATCTATACTAGCAGACGCAGTACGGTAGTCCACGGCTGTACCTACCTCTGTGTCGTCACTCGTCCATAATTGTATACCTACCTGTGGTGAAGTTTTTTTTCTATCTTCTTCATACTAGTAGTTTAGCAGTCTGCTGACAGTGTCCACCAGGTCCGTCATTACATTATATATACCTACAGTAGTTATATATATTTTTTTTTATATCATTAATTATCATCTCTATACTAGCAGACGCAGTACGGTAGGCCACGGCTGTGGCTATCTCTGTGTCGTCAGTGCTCGTCCATAATTGTATACCTACCTACCTGTGGTGGGTTTTTTTTTTCTGTCTTCATCATACTAGTAGTTTAGCAGTCTGCTGACAGTGTCCACCAGGTCCGTCATTATATAATATATACCTACAGTAGTTATATATATATTTTTTTTATATCATTAATTATCATCTCTATACTAGCAGACGCAGTACGGTAGTCCACGGCTGTAGCTACCTCTGTGTCGTCAGTCACTCGTCATCCATAAGTATACTAGTATCCATCCATCTCCATTGTTTACCTGAGGTGCCTTTTAGTTGTGCCTATTAAAATATGGAGAACAAAAATGTTGAGGTTCCAAAAATAGGGAAAGATCAAGATCCACTTCCACCTCGTGCTGAAGCTGCTGCCACTAGTCATGGCCGAGACGATGAAATTCCATCAACGTCGTCTGCCGAGGCCGATGCCCAATGTCATAGTACAGAGCATGTAAAATTCAAAACACAAAAGATCAGTAAAAAAAAGGACTCAAAAATCTAAATAAAAATCGTCGGAGGAGAAGCGTAAACTTGCCAATATGCCATTTACCACACGGAGTGGCAAGGAACGGCTGAGGCCCTGGCCTATGTTCATGGCTAGTGGTTCAGCTTCACATGAGGATGGAAGCACTCAGCCTCTCGCTAGAAAAATGAAAAGACTTAAGCTGGCAAAAGCACAGCAAAGAACTGTGCGTTCTTCAAAATCACAAATCCACAAGGAGAGTCCAATTGTGTCGGTTGCGATGCCTGACCTTCCCAACACTGGACGTGAAGAGCATGCACCTTCCACCATTTGCACACCCCCTGCAAGTGCTGGAAGGAGCACCCGCAGTCCAGTTCCTGATAGTCAGATTGAAGATGTCAGTGTTGAAGTACACCAGGATGAGGAGGATATGGGTGTTGCTGGCGCTGGGGAGGTGAGGTGGTTTGTTTAAGTCAGGCACCCGGGGAGACACCTGTTGTCCGTGGGAGGAATATGGCCATTGACATGCCTGGTGAAAATACCAAAAAAAACTGCTCTTCGGTGTGGAAGTATTTCAACAGAAATGCGAACAACAGGTGTCAAGCCGTGTGTTGCCTTTGTCAAGCTGTAATAAGTAGGGGTAAGGACGTTAACCACCTCGGAACATCCTCCCTTATACGTCACCTGCAGCGCATTCATCATAAGTCAGTGACAAGTTCAAAAACTTTGGGCGACAGCGGAAGCAGTCCACTGACCAGTAAATCCCTTCCTCTTGTAACCAAGCTCACGCAAACCACCCCACCAACTCCCTCAGTGTCAATTTCCTCCTTCCCCAGGAATGCCAATAGTCCTGCAGGCCATGTCACTGGCAATTCTGACGAGTTCTCTCCTGCCTGGGATTCCTCCGATGCATCCTTGAGTGTAACGCCTACTGCTGCTGGCGCTGCTGTTGTTGCTGCTGGGAGTCGATGGTCATCCCAGAGGGGAAGTCGTAAGACCACTTTTACTACTTCCACCAAGCAATTGACTGTCCAACAGTCCTTTGCAAGGAAGATGAAATATCACAGCAG
This sequence comes from Pseudophryne corroboree, assembly GCF_028390025.1. Lineage (NCBI taxonomy): Eukaryota > Metazoa > Chordata > Amphibia > Anura > Myobatrachidae > Pseudophryne > Pseudophryne corroboree. The sequence goes on along the minus strand of NW_026967821.1, from coordinate 129,585 downwards.
TCATCCTGCTGCAAAGCGGATAACTGAGGCCTTGGCATCCTGGGCGGTGAGAAACGTGGTTCCGGTATCCATCATTACTTCAGAGCCAACTATAGACTTGATTGAGGTACTGTGTCCCCGGTACCAAATACCATCTAGGTTCCATTTCTCTAGGCAGGCGATACCGAAAATGTACACAGACCTCAGAAAAAGACTCACCAGTGTCCTAAAAAATGCAGTTGTACCCAATGTCCACTTAACCACGGACATGTGGACAAATGGGGCAGGGCAGACTCAGGACTATATGACTGTGACAGCCCACTGGGTAGATGTATTGACTCCCGCCGCAAGAACAGCAGCGGCGGCACCAGTAGCAGCATCTCGCAAACGCCAACTCTTTCCTAGGCAGGCTACGCTTTGTATCACCGCTTTCCAGAATACGCACACAGCTGAAAACCTCTTACGGCAACTGAGGAAGATCATCGCAGAATGGCTTACCCCAATTGGACTCTCCTGTGGATTTGTGGCATCGGACAACGCCAGCAATATTGTGCGTGCATTATATCTGGGCAAATTCCAGCACGTCCCATGTTTTGCACATACCTTGAATTTGGTGGTGCAGAATTATTTAAAAAACGACAGGGGTGTGCAAGAGATGCTGTCGGTGGCCAGAAGAATTGCGGGACACTTTCGGCGTACAGGCACCACGTACAGAAGACTGGAGCAACACCAAAAACGCCTGAACCTGCCCTGCCATCATCTGAAGCAAGAAGTGGTAACGAGGTGGAATTCAACCCTCTATATGCTTCAGAGGATGGAGGAGCAGCAAAAGGCCATTCAAGCCTATACATCTGACCACGATATAGGAGGTGGAATGCACCTGTCTCAAGCGCAGTGGAGAATGATTTCAACGTTGTGCAAGGTTCTGCAACCTTTTGAACTTGCCACACGTGAAGTCAGTTCAGACACTGCCAGCCTGAGTCAGGTCATTCCCGTCATCAGGCTTTTGCAGAAGAAGCTGGAGACATTGAAGGAGGAGCTAAGACAGAGCGATTCCGCTAGGCATGTGGGACTTGTGGATGGAGCCCTTCATTCGCTTAACCAGGATTCACGGGTGGTCAATCTGTTGAAATCAGAGCACTACATTTTGGCCACCGTGCTCGATCCTAGATTTAAAACCTACGTTGTATCTCTCTTTCCGGCAGACACAAGTCTGCAGGGGTTCAAAGACCTGCTGGTGAGAAAATTATCAAGTCAAGTGGAACTTGATCGGTCAACAGCTCCTCCTTCACATTCTCCCGCAATTGGGGGTGCGAGGAAAAGGCTCAGAATTCCGAGCCCACCCGCTGGCGGTGATGCAGGGCAGTCTGGAGCGACTGCTGATGCTGACATCTGGTCCGGACTGAAGGACCTGCCAACGATTACGGACATGACGTCTACTGTCACTGCATATGATTCTCTCACCATTGAAAGAATGGTGGAGGATTATATGAGTGACCGCATCCAAGTAGGCACGTCAGACAGTCCGTACGTATACTGGCAGGAAAAAGAGGCAATTTGGAGGCCCTTGCACAAACTGGCTTTATTCTACCTAAGTTGCCCTCCCACAAGTAGTACTCCGAAAGAGTGTTTAGTGCCGCCGCTCACCTTGTCAGCAATCGGCGTACGAGGTTACTTCCAGAAAATGTGGAGAAGATGATGTTCATTAAAATGAATTATAATCAATTGCTCCGTGGAGACATTGACCAGCAGCAATTGCCTCCACAAAGTACACAGGGAGCTGAGATGGTAGATTCCAGTGGGGACGAATTGATAATCTGTGAGGAGGGGGATGTACACGGTGATGAATCGGAGGATGATGATGAGGTGGACATCTTGCCTCTGTAGAGCCAGTTTGTGCAAGGAGAGATTAATTGCTTCTTTTTTGGTGGGGGTCCAAACCAACCCGTCATTTCAGTCACAGTCGTGTGGCAGACCCTGTCACTGAAATGATGGGTTGGTTAAAGTGTGCATGTCCTGTTTATACAACATAAGGGTGGGTGGGAGTGCCCAAGGACAATTCCATCTTGCACCTCTTTTTTCTTTCATTTTTCTTTGCGTCATGTGCTGTTTGGGGAGTGTTTTTTGGAAGGGCCATCCTGCGTGACACTGCAGTGCCACTCCTAGATGGGCCAGGTGTTTGTGTCGGCCACTTGGGTCGCTGAGCTTAGTCACACAGCTACCTCATTGCGCCTCTTTTTTTCTTTGCGTCATGTGCTGTTTGGGGAGTGTTTTTTGGAAGGGCCATCCTGCGTGACACTGCAGTGACACTCCTAGATGGGCCAGGTGTTTGTGTCGGCCACTTGGGTCGCTGAGCTTAGTCACACAGCTACCTCATTGCGCCTCTTTTTTTCTTTGCGTCATGTGCTGTTTGGGGAGTGTTTTTTGGAAGGGCCATCCTGCGTGACACTGCAGTGCCACTCCTAGATGGGCCAGGTGTTTGTGTCGGCCACTTGGGTCGCTGAGCTTAGTCACACAGCTACCTCATTGCGCCTCTTTTTTTCTTTGCGTCATGTGCTGTTTGGGGAGTGTTTTTGGAAGGGCCATCCTGCGTGACACTGCAGTGCCACTCCTAGATGGGCCAGGTGTTTGTGTCGGCCACTTGGGTCGCTGAGCTTAGTCACACAGCTACCTCATTGCGCCTCTTTTTTTCTTTGCGTCATGTGCTGTTTGGGGAGTGTTTTTTGGAAGGGCCATCCTGCGTGACACTGCAGTGCCACTCCTAGATGGGCCAGGTGTTTGTGTCGGCCACTTGGGTCGCTGAGCTTAGTCACACAGCTACCTCATTGCGCCTCTTTTTTTCTTTGCGTCATGTGCTGTTTGGGGAGTGTTTTTTGGAAGGGCTATCCTGCGTGACACTGCAGTGCCACTCCTAGATGGGCCAGGTGTTTGTGTCGGCCACTTGGGTCGCTGAGCTTAGTCATCCAGCGACCTCGGTGCAAATTTTAGGACTAAAAATAATATTGTGAGGTGTAAGGTGTTAAGAATAGACTGAAAATTAGTGGAAATTATGGTTATTGAGGTTAATAATACTTTGGGATCAAAATGACTCCCAAATTCTATGAACAAGGGAAAATGTCATCATCCCGCTGTCGGATTCTCGCGAGATTCGGATTCCATATAAAGAGCTGCGCGTTGCCGCCATTTTTACTCGTGCATTGAAGAGAGAGCGGAGAGGACGTGGCTATGTTCTCTCAGTGGAAATCTCAATATCAGTGCTCAGTATCAGTGGATACTTATTGCTGCTCAGTAATACTAGTAGTGTGTCTCTCCTGCTCAGTGTCAGTTCTCAGTAGTATCCTCATCAGTGCTCAGTATCACTGCTCATTGTCTTGTGCTGCATTGTTGTGCTCAGCATACTACAGTACATTACTAATAGTCCAGTGCTGCATCTTGCTGCTCAGTGTCAGTTCTAGTATCCTCATCAGTGCTCACTATCACTGCTCATTGCATTGTGGTGTTCTGTATACTACAGTAACATAGTAATATAGTAACATATAGTAACATAGTTTTTGAGGTTGAATAGAGGCAAATTGCCCATCGTGTTCAACCTGTTTTAAGTTGTGATGATTCTACATACTTGCTTAATAATGTATTATGACTAGTTAGCTACTACAACTCATGTTACCCCCGGATTAACCATGTTGATATTTTAAGTATTATAAACTTGGATAGCTTTTTCATTCAGAAATGTATCCATTCCTTTTTTAAATCCAATTACAGAGTCCGCCATTACCACCTTCCCTGGCAGGGAATTCCACATCCTGATTGCCCTAACAGTGAAGATCATAGTATCTCACCTGGCAGGTAAGTAGGAGTTGGGCCAGAGCTGTGGAGGATTGCTGCTCGGGCACCCCCTGTGAAGTGAAGGAGATCCAACTGAGGCAGCACAAGGGAACTCTCGAAAGAAGAACAAGGCTAGAGGAAGATCTGAGACAAAGAAATCTGACTTTTACCAGAGCTGACCAGAGGAAAGCACAAACACAGTCCCCCACTACCACAAATAATGCAGTCGAGTTTCCCACATTTTGGAAATCACAGGGGTCAGCATACCCAGAATGCAATGAATGAACCTCACCCTGGGAGAACAATCTTCATGACCATGGTATCGCCTATGCAAAATAAGTATGATTTGGGATAGGGCTGGGGAGGGCCGCTGCTCAGGCACATCTCTGTCAAGTATAGGAGATTCAACTGAGGCAGCACAAGGGAACTCTCATCTGGGGACAACAACTGCAGGGAGAACACATATTTTCAGATGAACATGGGAGGGCAGAAGGCTGCCTAATACTGAAGCACCCCCAAACAACAAACCAAATGCAACAACTAGTACAAGCATTCCTGGGGGAAGTTCTGCAGAAGACGGATTTGCATACGGTGATGTCATCCAAGCAGTGGGCCAAAGTTGGCTGGAACCCTCATCTGCATATGAAAAGAGAAAAGGGGCATGCAGGGCATGGCGGCCTTTTGCGGCGCTTGGATGACCCTTAGTTCGCATTAAACACCCCCACCCTCCTTCGGTGTGGGGCTCATGTTGACAATGCCCCAGCCCCTGAAGCATTCAAGCTGATTTCTTACAGCAGCTTGGCACTGTAACAGCTCCAGAGCTGCTCTGTAAGGCAAGTAAAAGGGTGTGTAGTTTGCATTGTGCATTGGAAGGCACAAAGTAAGCAGACAGGAGGAGAAGTCAGGATAGTGCACAAGGGTATAAAAGGGAGGGGCTCAAGAAAAGAGAAGTGGAAACAGACAGCAAACTAGGCTGGAGAGAGACCTGAGACAAAGAGATCTGAATTATACGAGAGCCGACCAGGGGAAACACAAATTATGCAGTCAAGTTTCCCACATTTGGGGAAATCGCAGGGGCAGCACACCCAGAGTGCAATGGGTAAGCCTTGCCCTGGAAGAAGCACCTTCATGATCATAGTATCTCACCTGGCAGGTAAGTAGGAGTTGGGCTTGAGCTGGGGAGGGTCGCTGCTCGGGCACCGCCCTGTCAACTGAAGGAGATCCAACTGAGGAAGCACAAGGGAACTCTCGAAAGAAGAACAAGGCTAGAGGAAGATCTGAAACAAAGAAATCTGACTTTTACCAGAGCTGACCAGAGGAAAACACAAACACAGTCCCCCACTACCACAAATAATGCAGTCGAGTTACCCACATTTGGGGAAATCACAGGGATCAGCATACCCAAAATGCAATGAATGAACCTCACCCTGGGAGAACAATCTTCATGACCATGGTATCTCCTATGCAAAATAAGTATGATTTGGGATAGGGCTGGGGAGGGCCGCTGCTCAGGCACATCTCTGTCAAGTAAAGGAGATTCAACTGAGGCAGCACAAGGGAACTCTCATCTTGGGACAACAACTGCAGGGAGAACACATATTTTCAGATGAACATGGGAGGGCAGAAGGCTGCCTAATACTGAAGCACCCCCAAACAACAAACCAAATGCAACAACTAGTGCAAGCATTCCGGGGGGAAGGCCTGCAGCAGATGGATTTGCATATGGTGATGTCATCCAAGCAGTGGGTCAAAGTTGGCTTCAATCCTCATCTGCATATGAAAAGAGAAAAGGGGCGTGCAGGGTATGGCGGCCTTTTGCGGCGCTTGGATGACCCCTAGTTCGCATTAAACACCTCCACCCTCCTTTGGTGTGGGGCTCATGTTGACAATGCCCCAGCCTCTGAAGCATTCAAGCTTATTTCTTACAGCAGCTTGGCACTGAAACAGCTCCAGAGCTGCTCCGTAAGGCAAGTAAAAGGGTGTGGGCCCTGCAGCACTACCTGTAGTTTGCATTGTGCATTGGAAGGCACAAAGTAAGCAGACAGGAGGAGAAGTCAGGATAGTGCACAAGGGTTAGCTGAACACACTAACCGATTGCGCCACAGAGACACTTTGCAAAAAGTATATACTGACAAAGACTAATAAGCATTCATCTAGAACGTTTCCTAGAAAAACTTTAAAAAGTCAATAATCTGGAGAGTGTTTGTAAGATGTTTCTTCCAGCAACCAATGAAGAAACACATTGGTACTTTCGCATGATGAGTGAGTGCTTCAGGATCTCTTGCACTTACATGTGCAGCAGAGTACTGCAATGGAAGCATGCTGGGTCCATAACCCAGAGGTAGGCAGATTGAAACTATCCTTTGCTATATGCATTTTTTTGTTGTTCATTAAAGTAATCCAAAACTGGGATTGATATTTTAGCTTTTATTTTTACTTAAAGTACAATAACTTTTACCATTTTAATTTGTTTTAATAGTATATTGACAGTATTGTTTTCTTTCAAAAATCCACTTAATTTTCTTTACCCTATTATTAAAATGGTAATTGACAAAAACAAACTACATTGTCACCAGAAGGGCAATACAAAATGTACAAGTGATATATTAAAATCATCTTTCCAGCTTGAATTTCAATGATGCATTGGGGCAACGATTTTGTGCGAAACATCTTCACCCTTAAATAAAGATTTTCTTAATTCCTTACCTGTGTGCTAATTAGATATCACCTTGTTTTCACATTAAACAGACTTCCACATGAGAAAGCAGCAAGGATGCAGTGGCGTTAATGTTTCCTGGTGTCAACCTGTATTATTTCAGTAGATATTGAAATGAGGATGCATCTTGCTGCCTTTCCAATGAAGCAAGTTTAATTTAGTAATAGGTGAAAAACCATCCCTACAAATATGTTAATCAGATACTTGGCTTTGTGGACACTTTTCAGAGAACAAATTAGTTAGCATAAAAATAAAGCCAGAAAATGAAGAGCTGTTTAATCACTCAATTGGATTTTTCTGCCAGCATTTTTCTTTTTCTCTGCAACCCACTGCTAAATTGTGCTTCCTAGCTGTTTTTATAAAATCACTGAATCAAATCTAACTCTGATTACATCAGAGAAGGCCAGGTACCCTACACCATAACAGGGGGTTTGAAATTTTGACTTGTCTACTTAAAGATCACCAAAATCTGATAACAAGGTCAATTAAGTCCCTGGGTGGGATTGAACCACCAACCTTTTGGTTAATAGCCTTACACACTAACTGATTGCGCCACCGCGACACTTTGCAAAAGTACATACTGACAAAGGCTAATAAGCATTCATCTAGAACGATTCCTAGAAACATTTTAAAAAGTCAATAATGTGGAGAGTTTTTGTATGATGTTTCTTCCATCAACCAATGAAGAAACACATTGGTACTTTCCCATGATGAGTGAGTGCTTCAGGATCTCTTGCACTTACATGTGCAGCAGAGTACTGTAATGGAAGCATGCTGGGTCCATAACCCAGAGGTAGGCAGATTGAAACTATCCTCTGCTATATGCATTTTTTTTTGTTAATTAAAGTAATCCAAAACTGGGATTGATATTTTTGCTCTTTTATTTTTACTTAAAGTACAATAACTTTTACCATTTTAATTTGTTTTAATAGTATATTGACAGTATTGTTTTCTTTCAAAAATCCAATTAATTTTCTTTACCCGATTATTAAAATGGTAATTGACAAAAGCAAACTACATTGTCACCAGAAGAGCAATACAAAATGTACAAGTGATATATTAAAATCATCTTTCCAGCTTGAATTTCAATGATGCATTGGGGCAACGATTTTGTGAGAAACATCTTCACCCTTAAATAAAGATTTTCTTAATTCCTTACCTGTGTGCTAATTAGATATCACCTTGTTTTCACATTAAACAGACTTCCACATGAGAAAGCAGCAAGGATGCAGTGGCGTTAATGTTTCCTGGTGTCAACCTGTATTATTTCAGTAGATATTGAAATGAGGATGCATCTTGCTGCCTTTCCAATGAAGCAAGTTTAATTTAGTAATAGGTGAAAAACCATCCCTACAAAGATGTTAATCAGATACTTGGCTTTGTGGACACTTTTCAGAGAACAAATTTGTTAGCATAAAAATAAAGCCAGAAAATGAAGAGCTGTTTAATCAGTCAATTGGATTTTTTTGCCAGCATATTTCTTTTTCTCTGCAACCCACTGCTAAATTGTGCTTCCTAGCTGTTTTTATAAAATCACTGAATCAAATCTAACTCTGATTACATCAGAGAAGGCCAGGTACCCTACACCATAACAGGGGTTTTCGAAATTTTGACTTGTCTACTTAAAGATCACCAAAATCTGATAACAAGGTCAATTAAGTCCCTGGGTGGGATTGAACCACCAACCTTTTGGTTAATAGCCTTACACACTAACTGATTGCGCCACTGCGACACTTTGCAAAAGTACATACTGACAAAGGCTAATAAGCATTCATCTAGAACGATTCCTAGAAACATTTTAAAAAGTCAATAATGTGGAGAGTTTTTGTATGATGTTTCTTCCATCAACCAATGAAGAAACACATTGGTACTTTCCCATGATGAGTGAGTGCTTCAGGATCTCTTGCACTTACATGTGCAGCAGAGTACTGTAATGGAAGCATGCTGGGTCCATAACCCAGAGGTAGGCAGATTGAAACTATCCTCTGCTATATGCATTTTTTTTTGTTAATTAAAGTAATCCAAAACTGGGATTGATATTTTTGCTCTTTTATTTTTACTTAAAGTACAATAACTTTTACCATTTTAATTTGTTTTAATAGTATATTGACAGTATTGTTTTCTTTCAAAAATCCAATTAATTTTCTTTACCCGATTATTAAAATGGTAATTGACAAAAGCAAACTACATTGTCACCAGAAGAGCAATACAAAATGTACAAGTGATATATTAAAATCATCTTTCCAGCTTGAATTTCAATGATGCATTGGGGCAACGATTTTGTGAGAAACATCTTCAGCCTTAAATAAAGATTTTCTTAATTCCTTACCTGTGTGCTAATTAGATATCACCTTGTTTTCACATTAAACAGACTTCCACATGAGAAAGCAGCAAGGATGCAGTGGCGTTAATGTTTCCTGGTGTCAACCTGTATTATTTCAGTAGATATTGAAATGAGGATGCATCTTGCTGCCTTTCCAATGAAGCAAGTTTAATTTAGTAATAGGTGAAAAACCATCCCTACAAAGATGTTAATCAGATACTTGGCTTTGTGGACACTTTTCAGAGAACAAATTTGTTAGCATAAAAATAAAGCCAGAAAATGAAGAGCTGTTTAATCAGTCAATTGGATTTTTTTGCCAGCATATTTCTTTTTCTCTGCAACCCACTGCTAAATTGTGCTTCCTAGCTGTTTTTATAAAATCACTGAATCAAATCTAACTCTGATTACATCAGAGAAGGCCAGGTACCCTACACCATAACAGGGGTTTTCGAAATTTTGACTTGTCTACTTAAATATCACCAAAATCTGATCACAAGGTCAATTACATCCCTGGGTGGGATTGAACCACCAACCTTTTGATTAATAGCTGAACACACTAACCGATTGCGCCACAGAGACACTTTGCAAAAAGTACATACTGACAAAGACTAATAAGCATTCATCTAGAACGTTTCCTAGAAAAACTTTAAAAAGTCAATAATCTGGAGAGTTTTTGTAAGATGTTTCTTCCAGCAACCAATGAAGAAACACATTGGTACTTTCGCATGATGAGTGAGTGCTTCAGGATCTCTTGCACTTACATGTGCAGCAGAGTACTGCACTGGAAGCATGCTGGGCCCATAACCCAGAGGTAGGCAGATTGAAACTATCCTTTGCTATATGCATTTTTTTTTGTTCATTAAAGTAATCCAAAACTGGGATTGATATTTTAGCTTTTATTTTTACTTAAAGTACAATAACTTTTACCATTTTAATTTTTTTTAATAGTATATTGACAGTATTGTTTTCTTTCAAAAATCCAATTAATTTTCTTTACCCGATTATTAAAATGGTAATTGACAAAAACAAACTACATTGTCACCAGAAGGGCAATACAAAATGTACAAGTGATATATTAAAATCATCTTTCCAGCTTGAATTTCAATGATGCATTGGGGCAACGATTTTGTGAGAAACATCTTCACCCTTAAATAAAGATTTTCTTAATTCCTTACCTGTGTGCTAATTAGATATCACCTTGTTTTCACATTAAACAGACTTCCACATGAGAAAGCAGCAAGGATGCAGTGGCGTTAATGTTTCCTGGTGTCAACCTGTATTATTTCAGTAGATATTGAAATGAGGATGCATCTTGCTGCCTTTCCAATGAAGCAAGTTTAATTTAGTAATAGGTGAAAAACCATCCCTACAAATATGTTAATCAGATACTTGGCTTTGTGGACACTTTTCAGAGAACAAATTAGTTAGCATAAAAATAAAGCCAGAAAATGAAGAGCTGTTTAATCACTCAATTGGATTTTTCTGCCAGCATTTTTCTTTTTCTCTGCAACCCACTGCTAAATTGTGCTTCCTAGCTGTTTTTATAAAATCACTGAATCAAATCTAACTCTGATTACATCAGAGAAGGCCAGGTACCCTACACCATAACAGGGGGTTTGAAATTTTGACTTGTCTACTTAAAGATCACCAAAATCTGATAACAAGGTCAATTAAGTCCCTGGGTGGGATTGAACCACCAACCTTTTGGTTAAAAGCCTTACACACTAACTGATTGCGCCACCGCGACACTTTGCAAAAGTACATACTGACAAAGGCTAATAAGCATTCATCTAGAACGATTCCTAGAAACATTTTAAAAAGTCAATAATGTGGAGAGTTTTTGTATGATGTTTCTTCCATCAACCAATGAAGAAACACATTGGTACTTTCCCATGATGAGTGAGTGCTTCAGGATCTCTTGCACTTACATGTGCAGCAGAGTACTGTAATGGAAGCATGCTGGGTCCATAACCCAGAGGTAGGCAGATTGAAACTATCCTCTGCTATATGCATTTTTTTTTTGTTAATTAAAGTAATCCAAAACTGGGATTGATATTTTTGCTCTTTTATTTTTACTTAAAGTACAATAACTTTTACCATTTTAATTTGTTTTAATAGTATATTGACAGTATTGTTTTCTTTCAAAAATCCAATTAATTTTCTTTACCCGATTATTAAAATGGTAATTGACAAAAGCAAACTACATTGTCACCAGAAGAGCAATACAAAATGTACAAGTGATATATTAAAATCATCTTTCCAGCTTGAATTTCAATGATGCATTGGGGCAACGATTTTGTGAGAAACATCTTCACCCTTAAATAAAGATTTTCTTAATTCCTTACCTGTGTGCTAATTAGATATCACCTTGTTTTCACATTAAACAGACTTCCACATGAGAAAGCAGCAAGGATGCAGTGGCGTTAATGTTTCCTGGTGTCAACCTGTATTATTTCAGTAGATATTGAAATGAGGATGCATCTTGCTGCCTTTCCAATGAAGCAAGTTTAATTTAGTAATAGGTGAAAAACCATCCCTACAAAGATGTTAATCAGATACTTGGCTTTGTGGACACTTTTCAGAGAACAAATTTGTTAGCATAAAAATAAAGCCAGAAAATGAAGAGCTGTTTAATCAGTCAATTGGATTTTTTTGCCAGCATATTTCTTTTTCTCTGCAACCCACTGCTAAATTGTGCTTCCTAGCTGTTTTTATAAAATCACTGAATCAAATCTAACTCTGATTACATCAGAGAAGGCCAGGTGCCCTACACCATAACAGGGGTTTTCGAAATTTTGACTTGTCTACTTAAATATCACCAAAATCTGATCACAAGGTCAATTACGTCCCTGGGTGGGATTGAACCACCAACCTTTTGATTAATAGCTGAACACACTAACCGATTGCGCCACAGAGACACTTTGCAAAAAGTACATACTGACAAAGACTAATAAGCATTCATCTAGAACGTTTCCTAGAAAAACTTTAAAAAGTCAATAATCTGGAGAGTTTTTGTAAGATGTTTCTTCCAGCAACCAATGAAGAAACACATTGGTACTTTCGCATGATGAGTGAGTGCTTCAGGATCTCTTGCACTTACATGTGCAGCAGAGTACTGCACTGGAAGCATGCTGGGCCCATAACCCAGAGGTAGGCAGATTGAAACTATCCTTTGCTATATGCATTTTTTTTTTGTTCATTAAAGTAATCCAAAACTGGGATTGATATTTTAGCTTTTATTTTTACTTAAAGTACAATAACTTTTACCATTTTAATTTTTTTTAATAGTATATTGACAGTATTGTTTTCTTTCAAAAATCCAATTAATTTTCTTTACCCGATTATTAAAATGGTAATTGACAAAAACAAACTACATTGTCACCAGAAGAGCAATACAAAATGTACAAGTGATATATTAAAATCATCTTTTCAGCTTGAATTTCAATGATGCATTGGGGCAACGATTTTGTGAGAAACATCTTCACCCTTAAATAAAGATTTTCTTAATTCCTTACCTGTGTGCTAATTAGATATCACCTTGTTTTCACATTAAACAGACTTCCACATGAGAAAGCAGCAAGGATGCAGTGGCGTTAATGTTTCCTGGTGTCAACCTGTATTATTTCAGTAGATATTGAAATGAGGATGCATCTTGCTGCCTTTCCAATGAAGCAAGTTTAATTTAGTAATAGGTGAAAAACCATCACTACAAATATGTTAATCAGATACTTGGCTTTGTGGACACTTTTCAGAGAACAAATTAGTTAGCATAAAAATAAAGCCAGAAAATGAAGAGCTGTTTAATCATTCAATTGGATTTTTCTGCCAGCATATTTCTTTTTCTCTGCAACCCACTGCTAAATTGTGCTTCCTAGCTGTTTTTATAAAATCACTGAATCAAATCTAACTCTGATTACATCAGAGAAGGCCAGGTACCCTACACCATAAGAGGGGGTTTGCAATTTTGACTTGTCTACTTAAATATCACCAAAATCTGATCACAAGGTCAATTACGTCCCTGGGTGGGATTGAACCACCAACCTTTTGATTAATAGCTGAACACACTAACCGATTGCGCCACAGAGACACTTTGCGAAAAGTATATACTGACAAAGACTAATAAGCATTCATCTAGAACGTTTCCTAGAAAAACTTTAAAAAGTCAATAATCTGGAGAGTGTTTGTAAGATGTTTCTTCCAGCAACCAATGAAGAAACACATTGGTACTTTCGCATGATGAGTGAGTGCTTCAGGATCTCTTGCACTTACATGTGCAGCAGAGTACTGCACTGGAAGCATGCTGGGCCCATAACCCAGAGGTAGGCAGATTGAAACTATCCTTTGCTATATGCATTTTTTTTTTGTTCATTAAAGTAATCCAAAACTGGGATTGATATTTTAGCTTTTATTTTTACTTAAAGTACAATAACTTTTACCATTTTAATTTTTTTTAATAGTATATTGACAGTATTGTTTTCTTTCAAAAATCCAATTAATTTTCTTTACCCGATTATTAAAATGGTAATTGACAAAAACAAACTACATTGTCACCAGAAGAGCAATACAAAATGTACAAGTGATATATTAAAATCATCTTTCCAGCTTGAATTTCAATGATGCATTGGGGCAACGATTTTGTGAGAAACATCTTCACCCTTAAATAAAGATTTTCTTAATTCCTTACCTGTGTGCTAATTAGATATCACCTTGTTTTCACATTAAACAGACTTCCACATGAGAAAGCAGCAAGGATGCAGTGGCGTTAATGTTTCCTGGTGTCAACCTGTATTATTTCAGTAGATATTGAAATGAGGATGCATCTTGCTGCCTTTCCAATGAAGCAAGTTTAATTTAGTAATAGGTGAAAAACCATCCCTACAAATATGTTAATCAGATACTTGGCTTTGTGGACACTTTTCAGAGAACAAATTAGTTAGCATAAAAATAAAGCCAGAAAATGAAGAGCTGTTTAATCACTCAATTGGATTTTTCTGCCAGCATTTTTCTTTTTCTCTGCAACCCACTGCTAAATTGTGCTTCCTAGCTGTTTTTATAAAATCACTGAATCAAATCTAACTCTGATTACATCAGAGAAGGCCAGGTACCCTACACCATAACAGGGTGTTTGAAATTTTGACTTGTCTACTTAAAGATCACCAAAATCTGATAACAAGGTCAATTAAGTCCCTGGGTGGGATTGAACCACCAACCTTTTGGTTAAAAGCCTTACACACTAACTGATTGCGCCTCCGCGACACTTTGCAAAAGTACATACTGACAAAGGCTAATAAGCATTCATCTAGAACGATTCCTAGAAACATTTTAAAAAGTCAATAATGTGGAGAGTTTTTGTATGATGTTTCTTCCATCAACCAATGAAGAAACACATTGGTACTTTCCCATGATGAGTGAGTGCTTCAGGATCTCTTGCACTTACATGTGCAGCAGAGTACTGTAATGGAAGCATGCTGGGTCCATAACCCAGAGGTAGGCAGATTGAAACTATCCTCTGCTATATGCATTTTTTTTTTGTTAATTAAAGTAATCCAAAACTGGGATTGATATTTTTGCTCTTTTATTTTTACTTAAAGTACAATAACTTTTACCATTTTAATTTGTTTTAATAGTATATTGACAGTATTGTTTTCTTTCAAAAATCCAATTAATTTTCTTTACCCGATTATTAAAATGGTAATTGACAAAAGCAAACTACATTGTCACCAGAAGAGCAATACAAAATGTACAAGTGATATATTAAAATCATCTTTCCAGCTTGAATTTCAATGATGCATTGGGGCAACGATTTTGTGAGAAACATCTTCACCCTTAAATAAAGATTTTCTTAATTCCTTACCTGTGTGCTAATTAGATATCACCTTGTTTTCACATTAAACAGACTTCCACATGAGAAAGCAGCAAGGATGCAGTGGCGTTAATGTTTCCTGGTGTCAACCTGTATTATTTCAGTAGATATTGAAATGAGGATGCATCTTGCTGCCTTTCCAATGAAGCAAGTTTAATTTAGTAATAGGTGAAAAACCATCCCTACAAAGATGTTAATCAGATACTTGGCTTTGTGGACACTTTTCAGAGAACAAATTTGTTAGCATAAAAATAAAGCCAGAAAATGAAGAGCTGTTTAATCAGTCAATTGGATTTTTTTGCCAGCATATTTCTTTTTCTCTGCAACCCACTGCTAAATTGTGCTTCCTAGCTGTTTTTATAAAATCACTGAATCAAATCTAACTCTGATTACATCAGAGAAGGCCAGGTACCCTACACCATAACAGGGGTTTTCGAAATTTTGACTTGTCTACTTAAATATCACCAAAATCTGATCACAAGGTCAATTACGTCCCTGGGTGGGATTGAACCACCAACCTTTTGATTAATAGCTGAACACACTAACCGATTGCGCCACAGAGACACTTTGCAAAAAGTACATACTGACAAAGACTAATAAGCATTCATCTAGAACGTTTCCTAGAAAAACTTTAAAAAGTCAATAATCTGGAGAGTTTTTGTAAGATGTTTCTTCCAGCAACCAATGAAGAAACACATTGGTACTTTCGCATGATGAGTGAGTGCTTCAGGATCTCTTGCACTTACATGTGCAGCAGAGTACTGCACTGGAAGCATGCTGGGCCCATAACCCAGAGGTAGGCAGATTGAAACTATCCTTTGCTATATGCATTTTTTTTTTGTTCATTAAAGTAATCCAAAACTGGGATTGATATTTTAGCTTTTATTTTTACTTAAAGTACAATAACTTTTACCATTTTAATTTTTTTTAATAGTATATTGACAGTATTGTTTTCTTTCAAAAATCCAATTAATTTTCTTTACCCGATTATTAAAATGGTAATTGACAAAAACAAACTACATTGTCACCAGAAGAGCAATACAAAATGTACAAGTGATATATTAAAATCATCTTTTCAGCTTGAATTTCAATGATGCATTGGGGCAACGATTTTGTGAGAAACATCTTCACCCTTAAATAAAGATTTTCTTAATTCCTTACCTGTGTGCTAATTAGATATCACCTTGTTTTCACATTAAACAGACTTCCACATGAGAAAGCAGCAAGGATGCAGTGGCGTTAATGTTTCCTGGTGTCAACCTGTATTATTTCAGTAGATATTGAAATGAGGATGCATCTTGCTGCCTTTCCAATGAAGCAAGTTTAATTTAGTAATAGGTGAAAAACCATCACTACAAATATGTTAATCAGATACTTGGCTTTGTGGACACTTTTCAGAGAACAAATTAGTTAGCATAAAAATAAAGCCAGAAAATGAAGAGCTGTTTAATCATTCAATTGGATTTTTCTGCCAGCATATTTCTTTTTCTCTGCAACCCACTGCTAAATTGTGCTTCCTAGCTGTTTTTATAAAATCACTGAATCAAATCTAACTACATCAGAGAAGGCCAGGTACCCTACACCATAAGAGGGGGTTTGCAATTTTGACTTGTCTACTTAAATATCACCAAAATCTGATCACAAGGTCAATTACGTCCCTGGGTGGGATTGAACCACCAACCTTTTGATTAATAGCTGAACACACTAACCGATTGCGCCACAGAGACACTTTGCGAAAAGTATATACTGACAAAGACTAATAAGCATTCATCTAGAACGTTTCCTAGAAAAACTTTAAAAAGTCAATAATCTGGAGAGTGTTTGTAAGATGTTTCTTCCAGCAACCAATGAAGAAACACATTGGTACTTTCGCATGATGAGTGAGTGCTTCAGGATCTCTTGCACTTACATGTGCAGCAGAGTACTGCACTGGAAGCATGCTGGGCCCATAACCCAGAGGTAGGCAGATTGAAACTATCCTTTGCTATATGCATTTTTTTTTTGTTCATTAAAGTAATCCAAAACTGGGATTGATATTTTAGCTTTTATTTTTACTTAAAGTACAATAACTTTTACCATTTTAATTTTTTTTAATAGTATATTGACAGTATTGTTTTCTTTCAAAAATCCAATTAATTTTCTTTACCCGATTATTAAAATGGTAATTGACAAAAACAAACTACATTGTCACCAGAAGAGCAATACAAAATGTACAAGTGATATATTAAAATCATCTTTCCAGCTTGAATTTCAATGATGCATTGGGGCAACGATTTTGTGAGAAACATCTTCACCCTTAAATAAAGATTTTCTTAATTCCTTACCTGTGTGCTAATTAGATATCACCTTGTTTTCACATTAAACAGACTTCCACATGAGAAAGCAGCAAGGATGCAGTGGCGTTAATGTTTCCTGGTGTCAACCTGTATTATTTCAGTAGATATTGAAATGAGGATGCATCTTGCTGCCTTTCCAATGAAGCAAGTTTAATTTAGTAATAGGTGAAAAACCATCCCTACAAATATGTTAATCAGATACTTGGCTTTGTGGACACTTTTCAGAGAACAAATTAGTTAGCATAAAAATAAAGCCAGAAAATGAAGAGCTGTTTAATCACTCAATTGGATTTTTCTGCCAGCATTTTTCTTTTTCTCTGCAACCCACTGCTAAATTGTGCTTCCTAGCTGTTTTTATAAAATCACTGAATCAAATCTAACTCTGATTACATCAGAGAAGGCCAGGTACCCTACACCATAACAGGGGGTTTGAAATTTTGACTTGTCTACTTAAAGATCACCAAAATCTGATAACAAGGTCAATTAAGTCCCTGGGTGGGATTGAACCACCAACCTTTTGGTTAAAAGCCTTACACACTAACTGATTGCGCCTCCGCGACACTTTGCAAAAGTACATACTGACAAAGGCTAATAAGCATTCATCTAGAACGATTCCTAGAAACATTTTAAAAAGTCAATAATGTGGAGAGTTTTTGTATGATGTTTCTTCCATCAACCAATGAAGAAACACATTGGTACTTTCCCATGATGAGTGAGTGCTTCAGGATCTCTTGCACTTACATGTGCAGCAGAGTACTGTAATGGAAGCATGCTGGGTCCATAACCCAGAGGTAGGCAGATTGAAACTATCCTCTGCTATATGCATTTTTTTTTTGTTAATTAAAGTAATCCAAAACTGGGATTGATATTTTTGCTCTTTTATTTTTACTTAAAGTACAATAACTTTTACCATTTTAATTTGTTTTAATAGTATATTGACAGTATTGTTTTCTTTCAAAAATCCAATTAATTTTCTTTACCCGATTATTAAAATGGTAATTGACAAAAGCAAACTACATTGTCACCAGAAGAGCAATACAAAATGTACAAGTGATATATTAAAATCATCTTTCCAGCTTGAATTTCAATGATGCATTGGGGCAACGATTTTGTGAGAAACATCTTCACCCTTAAATAAAGATTTTCTTAATTCCTTACCTGTGTGCTAATTAGATATCACCTTGTTTTCACATTAAACAGACTTCCACATGAGAAAGCAGCAAGGATGCAGTGGCGTTAATGTTTCCTGGTGTCAACCTGTATTATTTCAGTAGATATTGAAATGAGGATGCATCTTGCTGCCTTTCCAATGAAGCAAGTTTAATTTAGTAATAGGTGAAAAACCATCCCTACAAAGATGTTAATCAGATACTTGGCTTTGTGGACACTTTTCAGAGAACAAATTTGTTAGCATAAAAATAAAGCCAGAAAATGAAGAGCTGTTTAATCAGTCAATTGGATTTTTTTGCCAGCATATTTCTTTTTCTCTGCAACCCACTGCTAAATTGTGCTTCCTAGCTGTTTTTATAAAATCACTGAATCAAATCTAACTCTGATTACATCAGAGAAGGCCAGGTACCCTACACCATAACAGGGGTTTTCGAAATTTTGACTTGTCTACTTAAATATCACCAAAATCTGATCACAAGGTCAATTACGTCCCTGGGTGGGATTGAACCACCAACCTTTTGATTAATAGCTGAACACACTAACCGATTGCGCCACAGAGACACTTTGCGAAAAGTATATACTGACAAAGACTAATAAGCATTCATCTAGAACGTTTCCTAGAAAAACTTTAAAAAGTCAATAATCTGGAGAGTGTTTGTAAGATGTTTCTTCCAGCAACCAATGAAGAAACACATTGGTACTTTCGCATGATGAGTGAGTGCTTCAGGATCTCTTGCACTTACATGTGCAGCAGAGTACTGCACTGGAAGCATGCTGGGCCCATAACCCAGAGGTAGGCAGATTGAAACTATCCTTTGCTATATGCATTTTTTTTTTGTTCATTAAAGTAATCCAAAACTGGGATTGATATTTTAGCTTTTATTTTTACTTAAAGTACAATAACTTTTACCATTTTAATTTTTTTTAATAGTATATTGACAGTATTGTTTTCTTTCAAAAATCCAATTAATTTTCTTTACCTGATTATTAAAATGGTAATTGACAAAAACAAACTACATTGTCACCAGAAGAGCAATACAAAATGTACAAGTGATATATTAAAATCATCTTTTCAGCTTGAATTTCAATGATGCATTGGGGCAACGATTTTGTGAGAAACATCTTCACCCTTAAATAAAGATTTTCTTAATTCCTTACCTGTGTGCTAATTAGATATCACCTTGTTTTCACATTAAACAGACTTCCACATGAGAAAGCAGCAAGGATGCAGTGGCGTTAATGTTTCCTGGTGTCAACCTGTATTATTTCAGTAGATATTGAAATGAGGATGCATCTTGCTGCCTTTCCAATGAAGCAAGTTTAATTTAGTAATAGGTGAAAAACCATCACTACAAATATGTTAATCAGATACTTGGCTTTGTGGACACTTTTCAGAGAACAAATTAGTTAGCATAAAAATAAAGCCAGAAAATGAAGAGCTGTTTAATCATTCAATTGGATTTTTCTGCCAGCATATTTCTTTTTCTCTGCAACCCACTGCTAAATTGTGCTTCCTAGCTGTTTTTATAAAATCACTGAATCAAATCTAACTCTGATTACATCAGAGAAGGCCAGGTACCCTACACCATAAGAGGGGGTTTGCAATTTTGACTTGTCTACTTAAATATCACCAAAATCTGATCACAAGGTCAATTACGTCCCTGGGTGGGATTGAACCACCAACCTTTTGATTAATAGCTGAACACACTAACCGATTGCGCCACAGAGACACTTTGCGAAAAGTATATACTGACAAAGACTAATAAGCATTCATCTAGAACGTTTCCTAGAAAAACTTTAAAAAGTCAATAATCTGGAGAGTGTTTGTAAGATGTTTCTTCCAGCAACCAATGAAGAAACACATTGGTACTTTCGCATGATGAGTGAGTGCTTCAGGATCTCTTGCACTTACATGTGCAGCAGAGTACTGCAATGGAAGCATGCTGGGTCCATAACCCAGAGGTAGGCAGATTGAAACTATCCTTTGCTATATGCATTTTTTTTTGTTCATTAAAGTAATCCAAAACTGGGATTGATATTTTAGCTTTTATTTTTACTTAAAGTACAATAACTTTTACCATTTTAATTTGTTTTAATAGTATATTGACAGTATTGTTTTCTTTCAAAAATCCACTTAATTTTCTTTACCCTATTATTAAAATGGTAATTGACAAAAACAAACTACATTGTCACCAGAAGAGCAATATAAAATGTACAAGTGATATATTAAAATCATCTTTCCAGCTTGAATTTCAATGATGCATTGGGGCAACGATTTTGTGAGAAACATCTTCACCCTTAAATAAAGATTTTCTTAATTCCTTACCTGTGTGCTAATTAGATATCACCTTGTTTTCACATTAAACAGACTTCCACATGAGAAAGCAGCAAGGATGCAGTGGCGTTAATGTTTCCTGGTGTCAACCTGTATTATTTCAGTAGATATTGAAATGAGGATGCATCTTGCTGCCTTTCCAATGAAGCAAGTTTAATTTAGTAATAGATGAAAAACCATCCCTACAAATATGTTAATCAGATACTTGGCTTTGTGGACACTTTTCAGAGAACAAATTAGTTAGCATAAAAATAAAGCCAGAAAATGAAGAGCTGTTTAATCACTCAATTGGATTTTTCTGCCAGCATTTTTCTTTTTCTCTGCAACCCACTGCTAAATTGTGCTTCCTAGCTGTTTTTATAAAATCACTGAATCAAATCTAACTCTGATTACATCAGAGAAGGCCAGGTACCCTACACCATAACAGGGGGTTTGACATTTTGACTTGTCTACTTAAAGATCACCAAAATCTGATAACAAGGTCAATTAAGTCCCTGGGTGGGATTGAACCACCAACCTTTTGGTTAATAGCCTTACACACTAACTGATTGCGCCACCGCGACACTTTGCAAAAGTACATACTGACAAAGGCTAATAAGCATTCATCTAGAACGATTCCTAGAAACATTTTAAAAAGTCAATAATGTGGAGAGTTTTTGTATGATGTTTCTTCCATCAACCAATGAAGAAACACATTGGTACTTTCCCATGATGAGTGAGTGCTTCAGGATCTCTTGCACTTACATGTGCAGCAGAGTACTGTAATGGAAGCATGCTGGGTCCATAACCCAGGGGTAGGCAGATTGAAACTATCCTCTGCTATATGCATTTTTTTTTTGTTAATTAAAGTAATCCAAAACTGGGATTGATATTTTTGCTCTTTTATTTTTACTTAAAGTACAATAACTTTTACCATTTTAATTTTATTTTAATAGTATATTGACAGTATTGTTTTCTTTCAAAAATCCAATTAATTTTCTTTACCCGATTATTAAAATGGTTATTGACAAAAGCAAACTACATTGTCACCAGAAGAGCAATACAAAATGTACAAGTGATATATTAAAATCATCTTTCCAGCTTGAATTTCAATGATGCATTGGGGCAACGATTTTGTGAGAAACATCTTCACCCTTAAATAAAGATTTTCTTAATTCCTTACCTGTGTGCTTATTAGATATCACCTTGTTTTCACATTAAACAGACTTCCACATGAGAAAGCAGCAAGGATGCAGTGGCGTTAATGTTTCCTGGTGTCAACCTGTATTATTTCAGTAGATATTGAAATGAGGATGCATCTTGCTGCCTTTCCAATGAAGCAAGTTTAATTTAGTAATAGGTGAAAAACCATCCCTACAAAGATGTTAATCAGATACTTGGCTTTGTGGACACTTTTCAGAGAACAAATTTGTTAGCATAAAAATAAAGCCAGAAAATGAAGAGCTGTTTAATCAGTCAATTGGATTTTTTTGCCAGCATATTTCTTTTTCTCTGCAACCCACTGCTAAATTGTGCTTCCTAGCTGTTTTTATAAAATCACTGAATCAAATCTAACTCTGATTACATCAGAGAAGGCCAGGTACCCTACACCATAACAGGGGTTTTCGAAATTTTGACTTGTCTACTTAAATATCACCAAAATCTGATCACAAAGTCAATTACATCCCTGGGTGGGATTGAACCACCAACCTTTTGATTAATAGCTGAACACACTAACCGATTGCGCCACAGAGACACTTTGCAAAAAGTACATACTGACAAAGACTAATAAGCATTCATCTAGAACGTTTCCTAGAAAAACTTTAAAAAGTCAATAATCTGGAGAGTTTTTGTAAGATGTTTCTTCCAGCAACCAATGAAGAAACACATTGGTACTTTCGCATGATGAGTGAGTGCTTCAGGATCTCTTGCACTTACATGTGCAGCAGAGTACTGCACTGGAAGCATGCTGGGCCCATAACCCAGAGGTAGGCAGATTGAAACTATCCTTTGCTATATGCATTTTTTTTTTGTTCATTAAAGTAATCCAAAACTGGGATTGATATTTTAGCTTTTATTTTTACTTAAAGTACAATAACTTTTACCATTTTAATTTGTTTTAATAGTATATTGACAGTATTGTTTTCTTTCAAAAATCCAATTAATTTTCTTTACCCGATCATTAAAATGGTAATTGACAAAAACAAACTACATTGTCACCAGAAGAGCAATACAAAATGTACAAGTGATATATTAAAATCATCTTTCCAGCTTGAATTTCAATGATGCATTGGGGCAACGATTTTGTGAGAAACATCTTCACCCTTAAATAAAGATTTTCTTAATTCCTTACCTGTGTGCTAATTAGATATCACCTTGTTTTCACATTAAACAGACTTCCACATGAGAAAGCAGCAAGGATGCAGTGGCGTTAATGTTTCCTGGTGTCAACCTGTATTATTTCAGTAGATATTGAAATGAGGATGCATCTTGCTGCCTTTCCAATGAAGCAAGTTTAATTTAGTAATAGGTGAAAAACCATCCCTACAAAGATGTTAATCAGATACTTGGCTTTGTGGACACTTTTCAGAGAACAAATTTGTTAGCATAAAAATAAAGCCAGAAAATGAAGAGCTGTTTAATCAGTCAATTGGATTTTTTTGCCAGCATATTTCTTTTTCTCTGCAACCCACTGCTAAATTGTGCTTCCTAGCTGTTTTTATAAAATCACTGAATCAAATCTAACTCTGATTACATCAGAGAAGGCCAGGTACCCTACACCATAACAGGGGGTTTGAAATTTTGACTTGTCTACTTAAAGATCACCGAAATCTGATAACAAGGTCAATTACGTCCCTGGGTGGGATTGAATCACCAACCTTTAGGTTAATAGCCATACACACTAACTGATTGCGCCACAGCGACACTTTGCAAAAGTACATACTGACAAAGGCTAATAAGCATTCATCTAGAACGTTTCCTAGAAAAACTTTAAAAAGTCAATAATCTGGAGAATTTTTGTAAGAAACACATTGGTACATTCCCATGATGAGTGAGTGCTTCAGGATCTCTTGCACTTACATGGGCTATTAACCAAAAGGTTCCCACCCAGTGATGTAATTGACCTTGTGATCAGATTTTGGTGATCTTTAAGTAGACAAGTCAAAATTTCAAACCCCCTCTTATGGTGTAGGGTACCTGGCCTTCTCTGACGTAATCAGAGTTAGATTTAATTAAGGTGCACAAGGGCATAGAAGGGAGCGGTTTAAGAAAAGAGAAGTGGAAACAGACAGCAAACTAGGCTGGAGAGAGACCTGAGACAAAGAGATCTGAATTATACGAGAGCCGACCAGGGGAAACACAAATTATGCAGTCAAGTTTCCCACATTTGGGGAAATCGCAGGAGCAGCACACCCAGAGTGCAATGGGTGAGCCTTTCCCTGGGAGAAGCACCTTCCTGATCATAGTATCTCACCTGGCAGGTAAGTAGGAGTTGGGCTAGTGCTGGGGAGGGTCGCTGCTCGGGTACCCCCCTGTCAAGTGAAGGAGATCCAACTGAGGCAGCACAAGGGAACTCTCGAAAGAAGAACAAGGCTAGAGGAAGATCTGAGACAAAGAAATCTGACTTTTACCAGAGCTGACCAGAGGAAAGCACAAACACAGTACCCCACTACCACCAGGAAACATTAACGCCACTGCATCCTTGCTGCTTTCTCATGTGGAAGTCTATTTAATGTGAAAACAAGGTGATATCTAATTAGCACACAGAAAAGAAAATTAAGTGAATTTTTGAAAGAAAACAATACTGTCAATATACTATTAAAACAAATTAAATTGGTAAAAGTTATTGTACTTTAAGTAAAAATAAAAGAGCAAAAATATCAATCCCAGTTTTGGATTACTTTAATTAACAAAAAAAATGCATATAGCAGAGGATAGTTTCAATCTTTCTACCTCTGGGTTATGGGCCCAGCATGCTTCCATTGCAGTACTCTGCTGCACATGTAAGTGCAAGAGATCCTGAAGCACTCACTCATCATGGGAAAGTACCAATGTGTTTCTTCATTGGTTGATGGCAGAAACATCTTACAAAAACACTCCAGATTATTGACTTTTTAAAGTTTTTCTAGGAAACGTTCTAGATGATTGTTTATTAGCCTTTGTCAGTATGTAATTTTGCAAAGTGTCGCTGTGGCGCAATCAGTTAGTGTGTATGGCTATTAACCAAAAGGTTGGTGGTTCAATCCCACCCAGGGATGTAATTGACTTTGTTATCAGATTTTGGTGATCTTTAAGTAGACAAGTCAAAATTTCAAACCCCCTGTTATGGTGGTAGGTATTTAGACTTCTCTGATGTAATCAGAGTTAGATTTGATTCAGTGATTTTATAAAAACAGCTAGGAAGCACAATTTAGCAGTGGGTTGCAGAGAAAAAGAAATATGCTGGCAAAAAAATCCAATTGAGTGATTAAACAGCTCTTGGATGGTTTTTCACCTATTACTAAATTAAACTTGCTTCATTGGAAAGGCAGCAAGATGCATCCTCATTTCAATATCTACTGAAATAATACAGGTTGACACCAGGAAACATTAACGCCACTGCATCCTTGCTGCTTTCTCATGTGGAAGTCTGTTTAATGTGAAAACAAGGTGATATCTTATTAGCACACAGGTAAGGAATTAAGAAAATCTTTATTAAAGGGTGAAGATGTTTCTCACAAAATCGTTGCCCCAATGCATCATTGAAATTCAAGCTGGAAAGATGATTTTAATATATCACTTGTACATTTTGTATTGCTCTTCTGGTGACAATGTAGTTTGTTTTTGTCAATTACCATTTTAATAATCGGGTAAAGAAAATTAATTGGATTTTTGAAAGAAAACAATACTGTCAATATACTATTAAAACAAATTAAAATGGTAAAAGTTATTGTACTTTAAGTAAAAATAAAAGAGCAAAAATATCAATCCCAGTTTTGGATTACTTTAATTAACAAAAAAAAATGCATATAGCAGAGGATAGTTTCAATCTGCCTACCTCTGGGTTATGGACCCGGCATGCTTCCATTACAGTACTCTGCTGCACATGTAAGTGCAAGAGGTCCTGAAGCACTCACTTATCATGGGAAAGTTCCAATGTGTTTCTTTATTGGTTGATGGAAGAAACATCTTACAAAAACTCTCCACATTATTGACTTTTTAAAATGTTTCTAGGAAACGTTCTAGATGAATGCTTATTAGCATTTGTCAGTATGTACTTTTGCAAAGTGTCGCTGTGGCGCAATCAGTCTGTGTGTATGGTTATTAACTAAAAGGTTGGTGGTTCAATCCCACCCAGGGACGTAATTGACCTTGTTATCAGATTTTGGTGATCTTTAAGTAGACAAGTCAAAATTTCAAACCCCCTGTTATGGTGTAGGGTACCTGGCCTTCTCTGATGTAATCAGAGTTAGATTTGATTCAGTGATTTTATAAAAACAGCTAGGAAGCACAATTTAGCAGTGAGTTGCAGAGAAAAAGAAATATGCTGGCAAAAAAATCCAATTGAGTGATTAAACAGCTCTTCATTTTCTGGCTTTATTTTTATGCTAACAAATTTGTTCTCTGAAAAGTGTCCACAAAGCCAAGTCTCTGATTAACACCTTTGTAGGGATGGTTTTTCACCTATTACTAAATTAAACTTGCTTCATTGGAAAGGCAGCAAGATGCATCCTCATTTCAATGTCTACTGAAATAATACAGGTTGACACCAGGAAACATTAACGCCACTGCATCCTTGCTGCTTTCGCATGTGGAAGTCTGTTTAATGTGAAAACAAGGTGATATCTAATTAGCACACAGGTAAGGAATTAAGAAAATCTTTATTTAAGGGTGAAGATGTTTCTCACAAAATCGTTGCCCCAATGCATCATTGAAATTCAAGCTGGAAAGATGATTTTAATATATCACTTGTACATTTTGTATTGCTCTTCTGGTGACAATGTAGTTTGTTTTTGTCAATTACCATTATAAAAATAGGGTAAAGAAAATTAAGTGGATTTTTGAAAGAAAACAATACTGTCAATATACTATTAAAACAAATTAAAATGGTAAAAGTTATTGTACTTTAAAGTAAAAATAAAAGAGCAAAAATATCAATCCCAGTTTTGGATTACTTTAATTAACAATAAAAAATGCATATAGCAGAGGATAGTTTCAATCTGCCTACCTCTGGGTTATGGGCCCAGCATGTTTCCAATGCAGTACTCTGCTGCACATGTAAGTGCAAGAGATCCTGAAGCACTCACTCATCATGGGAAAGTACCAATGTGTTTCTTCGTTGGTTGATGGAAGAAACATCTTACAAAAACTCTCCAGATTATTGACTTTTTAAAGTTTTTCTAGGAAACGTTCTAGATGAATGCTTATTAGCCTTTGTCAGTATGTAAGTTTGCAAAGTGTCTCTGTGGCGCAATCGGTTAGTGTGTTTGGTTATTAATCAAAGGGTTGGTGGTTCAATCCCACCCAGGGATGTAATTGACCTTATTATCAGATTTTGGTGATATTTAAGTAGACTAGTCAAAATTTCAAACCCCCTCTTATGGTGTAGGGTACCTGGCCTTCTCTGATGTAATCAGAGTTAGATTTGATTAAGTGATTTTGTAAAAAACAGCTAGGAAGCACAATTTAGCAGTGGGTTGCAGAGAAAAAGAAATATGCTGGCAGAAAAATCCAATTGAGTGATTAAACTGCTCTTCATTTTCTGGCTTTATTTTTATGCTAACTAATTTGTTCTCTGAAAAGTGTCCACAAAGCCAAGTGTCTGATTAACATCTTTGTAGGGATGGTTTTTCACCTATTACTAAATTAAACTTGCTTCATTGGAAAGGCAGCAAGATGCATCCTCATTTCAATATCTACGGAAATAATACAGGTTGACACCAGGAAACATTAACGCCACTGCTTCTTTGCTGTTTTCTCATGTGGAAGTCTGTTTAATGTGAAAACAAGGTGATATCTAATTAGCACACAGGTAAGGAATTAAGAAAATCTTTATTTAAGGGTGAAGATGTTTCTCACAAAATTGTTGCCCCAATGCATCATTGAAATTCAAGCTGGAAAGATGATTTTAATATATCACTTGTACATTTTGTATTGCTCTTCTGGTGACAATGTAGTTTGTTTTTGTCAATTACCATTTTAATAATCGGGTAAAGAAAATTAATTGGATTTTTGAAAGAAAACAATACTGTCAATATACTATTAAAACAAATTAAAATGGTAAAAGTTATTGTACTTTAAGTAAAAATAAAAGAGCACAAATATCAATCCCAGTTTTGGATTACTTTAATTAACAAAAAAAATGCATATAGCAGAGGATAGTTTCAATCTGCCTACCTCTGGGTTATGGACCCAGCATGCTTCCATTACAGTACTCTGCTGCACATGTAAGTGCAAGAGATCCTGAAGCACTCACTCATCATGGGAAAGTACCAATGTGTTTCTTCATTGGTTGATGGAAGAAACATCTTACAAAAACTCTCCAGATTATTGACTATTTAAAGTTTTTATAGGAAACGTTCTAGATGAATGCTTATTAGCCTTTGTCAGTAAATACTTTTGCAAAGTGTCGCTGTGGCGCAATCAGTTAGTGTGTATGGCTATTAACCAAAAGGTTGGTGGTTCAACCCCACCCAGGGACGTAATTGACCTTGTTATCAGATTTTGTTGATCTTTAAGTAGACAAGTCAAAATTTCGAAAACCCCTGTTATGGTGTAGGGTACCTGGCCTTCTCTGATGTAATCAGAGTTAGATTTGATTCGGTGATTTTATAAAAACAGCTAGGAAGCACAATTTAGCAGTGGGTTGCAGAGAAAAAGAAATATGCTGGCAAAAAAATCCAATTGAGTGATTAAACAGCTCTTCATTTTCTGGCTTTATTTTTATGCTAACAAATTTGTTCTCTGAA
Source organism: Pseudophryne corroboree (assembly GCF_028390025.1). Taxonomy (NCBI): domain Eukaryota; kingdom Metazoa; phylum Chordata; class Amphibia; order Anura; family Myobatrachidae; genus Pseudophryne; species Pseudophryne corroboree. The sequence goes on along the minus strand of NW_026967821.1, from coordinate 101,110 downwards.
AAGTGTCCACAAAGCCAAGTATCTGATTAACATCTTTGTAGGGATGGTTTTTCACCTATTACTAAATTAAACTTGCTTCATTGGAAAGGCAGCAAGATGCATCCTCATTTCAATATCTACTGAAATAATACAGGTTGACACCAGGAAACATTAACGCCACTGCATCCTTGCTGCTTTCTCATGTGGAAGTCTGTTTAATGTGAAAACAAGGTGATATCTAATTAGCACACAGGTAAGGAATTAAGAAAATCTTTATTTAAGGGTGAAGATTTTTCTCACAAAATCGTTGCCCCAATGCATCATTGAAATTCAAGCTGGAAAGATGATTTTAATATATCACTTGTACATTTTGTATTGCTCTTCTGGTGACAATGTAGTTTGCTTTTGTCAATTACCATTTTAATAATCGGGTAAAGAAAATTAATTGGATTTTTGAAAGAAAACAATACTGTCAATATACTATTAAAACAAATTAAAATGGTAAAAGTTATTGTACTTTAAGTAAAAATAAAAGAGCAAAAATATCAATCCCAGTTTTGGATTACTTTAATTAACAAAAAAAATGCATATAGCAGAGGATAGTTTCAATCTGCCTACCTCTGGGTTATGGACCCAGCATGCTTCCATTACAGTACTCTGCTGCACATGTAAGTGCAAGAGATCCTGAAGCACTCACTCATCATGGGAAAGTACCAATGTGTTTCTTCATTGGTTGATGGAAGAAACATCTTACAAAAACTCTCCACATTATTGACTTTTTAAAATGTTTCTAGGAATCGTTCTAGATGAATGCTTATTAGTCTTTGTCAGTAAGTACTTTTGCAAAGTGTCGCTGTGGCGCAATCAGTTAGTGTGTGAGGCTATTAACCAAAAGGTTGGTGGTTCAATCCCACCCGGGGACTTAATTGACCTTGTTATCAGATTTTGGTGATCTTTAAGTAGACAAGTCAAAATTTCAAACCCCCTGTTATGGTGTAGGGTACCTGGCCTTCTCTGATGTAATCAGAGTTAGATTTGATTTAGTGATTTTATAAAAACAGCTAGGAAGCACAATTTAGCAGTGGGTTTCAGAGAAAAAGAAATATGCTGGCAAAAAAATCCAATTGAGTGATTAAACAGCTCTTCATTTTCTGGCTTTATTTTTATGCTAACAAATTTGTTCTCTGAAAAGTGTCCACAAAGCCAAGTATCTGATTAACATCTTTGTAGGGATGGTTTTTCACCTATTACTAAATTAAACTTGCTTCATTGGAAAGGCAGCAAGATGCATCCTCATTTCAATATCTACGGAAATAATACAGGTTGACACCAGGAAACATTAACGCCACTGCATCTTTGCTGTTTTCTCATGTGGAAGTCTGTTTAATGTGAAAACAAGGTGATATCTAATTAGCACACAGGTAAGGAATTAAGAAAATCTTTATTTAAGGGTGAAGATGTTTCTCACAAAATCGTTGCCCCAATGCATCATTGAAATTCAAGCTGGAAAGATGATTTTAATATATCACTTGTACATTTTGTATTGCTCTTCTGGTGACAATGTAGTTTGTTTTTGTCAATTACCATTTTAATAATCGGGTAAAGAAAATTAATTGGATTTTTGAAAGAAAACAATACTGTCAATATACTATTAAAACAAATTAAAATGGTAAAAGTTATTGTACTTTAAGTAAAAATAAAAGAGCACAAATATCAATCCCAGTTTTGGATTACTTTAATTAACAAAAAAAATGCATATAGCAGAGGATAGTTTCAATCTGCCTACCTCTGGGTTATGGACCCAGCATGCTTCCATTACAGTACTCTGCTGCACATGTAAGTGCAAGAGATCCTGAAGCACTCACTCATCATGGGAAAGTACCAATGTGTTTCTTCATTGGTTGATGGAAGAAACATCTTACAAAAACTCTCCAGATTATTGACTATTTAAAGTTTTTATAGGAAACGTTCTAGATGAATGCTTATTAGCCTTTGTCAGTAAATACTTTTGCAAAGTGTCGCTGTGGCGCAATCAGTTAGTGTGTATGGCTATTAACCAAAAGGTTGGTGGTTCAACCCCACCCAGGGACGTAATTGACCTTGTTATCAGATTTTGTTGATCTTTAAGTAGACAAGTCAAAATTTCGAAAACCCCTGTTATGGTGTAGGGTACCTGGCCTTCTCTGATGTAATCAGAGTTAGATTTGATTCGGTGATTTTATAAAAACAGCTAGGAAGCACAATTTAGCAGTGGGTTGCAGAGAAAAAGAAATATGCTGGCAAAAAAATCCAATTGAGTGATTAAACAGCTCTTCATTTTCTGGCTTTATTTTTATGCTAACAAATTTGTTCTCTGAAAAGTGTCCACAAAGCCAAGTATCTGATTAACATCTTTGTAGGGATGGTTTTTCACCTATTACTAAATTAAACTTGCTTCATTGGAAAGGCAGCAAGATGCATCCTCATTTCAATATCTACTGAAATAATACAGGTTGACACCAGGAAACATTAACGCCACTGCATCCTTGCTGCTTTCTCATGTGGAAGTCTGTTTAATGTGAAAACAAGGTGATATCTAATTAGCACACAGGTAAGGAATTAAGAAAATCTTTATTTAAGGGTGAAGATTTTTCTCACAAAATCGTTGCCCCAATGCATCATTGAAATTCAAGCTGGAAAGATGATTTTAATATATCACTTGTACATTTTGTATTGCTCTTCTGGTGACAATGTAGTTTGCTTTTGTCAATTACCATTTTAATAATCGGGTAAAGAAAATTAATTGGATTTTTGAAAGAAAACAATACTGTCAATATACTATTAAAACAAATTAAAATGGTAAAAGTTATTGTACTTTAAGTAAAAATAAAAGAGCAAAAATATCAATCCCAGTTTTGGATTACTTTAATTAACAAAAAAAATGCATATAGCAGAGGATAGTTTCAATCTGCCTACCTCTGGGTTATGGACCCAGCATGCTTCCATTACAGTACTCTGCTGCACATGTAAGTGCAAGAGATCCTGAAGCACTCACTCATCATGGGAAAGTACCAATGTGTTTCTTCATTGGTTGATGGAAGAAACATCTTACAAAAACTCTCCACATTATTGACTTTTTAAAATGTTTCTAGGAATCGTTCTAGATGAATGCTTATTAGTCTTTGTCAGTAAGTACTTTTGCAAAGTGTCGCTGTGGCGCAATCAGTTAGTGTGTGAGGCTATTAACCAAAAGGTTGGTGGTTCAATCCCACCCAGGGACTTAATTGACCTTGTTATCAGATTTTGGTGATCTTTAAGTAGACAAGTCAAAATTTCAAACCCCCTGTTATGGTGTAGGGTACCTGGCCTTCTCTGATGTAATCAGAGTTAGATTTGATTTAGTGATTTTATAAAAACAGCTAGGAAGCACAATTTAGCAGTGAGTTGCAGAGAAAAAGAAATATGCTGGCAAAAAAATCCAATTGAGTGATTAAACAGCTCTTCATTTTCTGGCTTTATTTTTATGCTAACAAATTTGTTCTCTGAAAAGTGTCCACAATGCCAAGTCTCTGATTAACATCTTTGTAGGGATGGTTTTTCACCTATTACTAAATTAAACTTGCTTCATTGGAAAGGCAGCAAGATGCATCCTCATTTCAATGTCTACTGAAATAATACAGGTTGACACCAGGAAACATTAACGCCACTGCATCCTTGCTGCTTTCGCATGTGGAAGTCTGTTTAATGTGAAAACAAGGTGATATCTAATTAGCACACAGGTAAGGAATTAAGAAAATCTTTATTTAAGGGTGAAGGTGTTTCTCACAAAATCGTTGCCCCAATGCATCATTGAAATTCAAGCTGGAAAGATGATTTTAATATATCACTTGTACATTTTGTATTGCTCTTCTGGTGACAATGTAGTTTGTTTTTGTCAATTACCATTATAATAATAGGGTAAAGAAAATTAAGTGGATTTTTGAAAGAAAACAATACTGTCAATATACTATTAAAACAAATTAAAATGGTAAAAGTTATTGTACTTTAAGTAAAAATAAAAGAGCAAAAATATCAATCCCAGTTTTGGATTACTTTAATTAACAATAAAAAATGCATATAGCAGAGGATAGTTTCAATCTGCCTACCTCTGGGTTATGGGCCCAGCATGCTTTCATTGCAGTACTCTGCTGCACATGTAAGTGCAAGAGATCCTGAAGCACTCACTCATCATGCGAAAGTACCAATGTGTTTCTTCATTGGTTGCTGGAAGAAACATCTTACAAAAACTCTCCAGATTATTGATTTTTTAAAGTTTTTCTAGGAAACGTTCTAGATGAATGCTTATTAGTCTTTGTCAGTATGTACTTTTTGCAAAGTGTCTCTGTGGCGCAATCGGTTAGTGTGTTCAGCTATTAATCAAAAGGTTGGTGGTTCAATCCCTCCCAGGGACATAATTGACCTTGTGATCAGATTTTGGTGATATTTAAGTAGACAAGTCAAAATTGCAAACCCCCTGTTATGGTGTAGGGTACCTGGCCTTCTCTGATGTAATCAGAGTTAGATTTGATTAAGTGATTTTATAAAAAAACAGCTAGGAAGCACAATTTAGCAGTGGGTTGCAGAGAAAAAGAATAATGCTGGCAGAAAAATCCAATTGAGTGATTAAACAGCTCTTCATTTTCTGGCTTTATTTTTATGATAACAAATTTGTTCTCTGAAAAGTGTCCACAAAGCCAAATATCTGATTAACATCTTTGTAGGGATGGTTTTTCACCTATTACTAAATTAAACTTGCTTCATTGGAAAGGCAGCAAGATGCATCCTCATTTCAATATCTACGGAAATAATACAGGTTGACACCAGGAAACATTAACGCCACTGCATCTTTACTGTTTTCTCATGTGGAAGTCTGTTTAATGTGAAAACAAGGTGATATCTAATTAGCACACAGGTAAGGAATTAAGAAAATCTTTATTTAAGGGTGAAGATGTTTCTCACAAAATCGTTGCCCCAATGCATCATTGAAATTCAAGCTGGAAAGATGATTTTAATATATCACTTGTACATTTTGTATTGCTCTTCTGGTGACAATGTAGTTGGTTTTTGTCAATTACCATTTTAATAATCGGGTAAAGAAAATTAAGTGGATTTTTGAAAGAAAACAATACTGTCAATATACTATTAAAACAAATTAAAATGGTAAAAGTTATTGTACTTTAAGTAAAAATAAAAGAGCAAAAATATCAATCCCAGTTTTGGATTACGTTATTTAACAAAAAAAAAATGCATATAGCAGAGGATAGTTTCAATCTGCCTACCTCTGGGTTATGGACCCAGCATGCTTCCATTACAGTACTCTGCTGCACATGTAAGTGCAAAAGATCCTGAAGCACTCACTCATCATGGGAAAGTACCAATGTGTTTCTTCATTGGTTGATGGAAGAAACATCTTACAAAAACTCTCCACATTATTGACTTTTTAAAATGTTTCTAGGAACCGTTCTAGATGAATGCTTATTAGCCTTTGTCAGTATGCACTTTTGCAAAGTGTCGCTGTGGCGCAATCAGTTAGTGTGTAAGGCTATTAACCAAAAGGTTGGTGGTTCAATCCCACCCAGGGACTTAATTGACCTTGTTATCAGATTTTGGTGATCTTTAAGTAGACAAGTCAAAATTTCAAACCCCCTGTTATGGTGTAGGGTACCTGGCCTTCTCTGATGTAGTTAGATTTGATTCAGTGATTTTATAAAAACAGCTAGGAAGCACAATTTAGCAGTGGGTTGCAGAGAAAAAGAAATATGCTGGCAGAAAAATCCAATTGAGTGATTAAACAGCTCTTCATTTTCTGGCTTTATTTTTATGCTAACTAATTTGTTCTCTGAAAAGTGTCCACAAAGCCAAGTATCTGATTAACATATTTGTAGGGATGGTTTTTCATCTATTACTAAATTAAACTTGCTTCATTGGAAAGGCAGCAAGATGCATCCTCATTTCAATATCTACTGAAATAATACAGGTTGACACCAGGAAACATTAACGCCACTGCATCCTTGCTGCTTTCTCATGTGGAAGTCTGTTTAATGTGAAAACAAGGTGATATCTAATTAGCACACAGGTAAGGAATTAAGAAAATCTTTATTTAAGGGTGAAGATGTTTCTCACATAATCGTTGCCCCAATGCATCATTGAAATTCAAGCTGGAAAGATGATTTTAATGTATCACTTGTACATTTTGTATTGCTCTTCTGGTGACAATGTAGTTTGTTTTTGTCAATTACCATTTTAATAATAGGGTAAAGAAAATTAAGTGGATTTTTGAAAGAAAACAATACTGTCAATATACTATTAAAACAAATTAAAATGGTAAAAGTTATTGTACTTTAAGTAAAAATAAAAGCTAAAATATCAATCCCAGTTTTGGATTACTTTAATGAACAAAAAAAAATGCATATAGCAAAGGATAGTTTCAATCTGCCTACCTCTGGGTTATGGGCCCAGCATGCTTCCATTGCAGTACTCTGCTGCACATTTAAGTGCAAGAGATCCTGAAGCACTCACTCATCATGCGAAAGTACCAATGTGTTTCTTCATTGGTTGCTGGAAGAAACATCTTACAAAAACTCTCCAGATTATTGACTTTTTAAAGTTTTTCTAGGAAACGTTCTAGATGAATGCTTATTAGTCTTTGTCAGTATGGACTTTTTGCAAAGTGTCTCTGTGGCGCAATCTGTTAGTGTGTTCAGCTATTAATCAAAAGGTTGGTGGTTCAATCCCACCCAGGGACGTAATTGACCTTGTGATCAGATTTTGGTGATATTTAAGTAGACAAGTCAAAATTGCAAACCCTCTCTTATGGTGTAGGGTACCTGGCCTTCTCTGATGTAATCAGAGTTAGATTTGATTAAGTGATTTTATAAAAAAACAGCTAGGAAGCACAATTTAGCAGTGGGTTGCAGAGAAAAAGAAAAATGCTGGCAGAAAAATCCAATTGAGTGATTAAACAGCTCTTCATTTTCTGGCTTTATTTTTATGATAACAAATTTGTTCTCTGAAAAGTGTCCACAAAGCCAAGTATCTGATTAACATCTTTGTAGGGATGGTTTTTCACCTATTACTAAATTAAACTTGCTTCATTAAAAAGGCAGCAAGATGCATCCTCATTTCAATATCTACAGAAATAATACAGGTTGACACCAGGAAACATTAACACCACTGCATCTTTGCTGTTTTCTCATGTGGAAGTCTGTTTAATGTGAAAACAAGGTGATATCTAATTAGCACACAGGTAAAGAATTAAGAAAATCTTTATTTAAGGGTGAAGATGTTTCTCACAAAATCGTTGCCCCAATGCATCATTGAAATTCAAGCTGGAAAGATGATTTTAATATATCACTTGTACATTTTGTATTGCTCTTCTGGTGACAATGTAGTTTGTTTTTGTCAGTTACCATTTTAATAATCGGGTAAAGAAAATTAATTGGATTTTTGAAAGAAAACAATACTGTCAATATACTATTAAAACAAATTAAAATGGTAAAAGTTATTGTACTTTAAGTAAAAATAAAAGCTAAAATATCAATCCCAGTTTTGGATTACTTTAATGAACAAAAAAAAATGCATATAGCAGAGGATAGTTTCAATCTGCCTACCTCTGGGTTATGGACCCAGCATGCTTCCATTACAGTACTCTGCTGCACATGTAAGTGCAAGAGATCCTGAAGCACTCACTCATCATGGGAAAGTACCAATGTGTTTCTTCATTGGTTGATGGAAGAAACATCTTACAAAAACTCTCCACATTATTGACTTTTTAAAATGTTTCTAGGAATCGTTCTAGATGAATGCTTATTAGCCTTTGTCAGTAAGTACTTTTGCAAAGTGTCGCTGTGGCGCAATCAGTTAGTGTGTAAGGCTATTAACCAAAAGGTTGGTGGTTCAATCCCACCCAGGGACTTAATTGACCTTGTTATCAGATTTTGGTGATCTTTAAGCAGACAAGTCAAAATTTCAAACCCCCTGTTATGGTGTAGGGTACCTGGCCTTCTCTGATGTAATCAGAGTTAGATTTGATTCAGTGATTTTATAAAAACAGCTAGGAAGCACAATTTAGCAGTGGGTTGCAGAGAAAAAGAAATATGCTGGCAGAAAAATCCAATTGAGTGATTAAACAGCTCTTCATTTTCTGGCTTTATTTTTATGCTAACTAATTTGTTCTCTGAAAAGTGTCCACAAAGCCAAGTATCTGATTAACATATTTGTAGGGATGGTTTTTCACCTATTACTAAATTAAACTTGCTTCATTGGAAAGGCAGCAAGATGCATCCTCATTTCAATATCTACTGAAATAATACAGGTTGACACCAGGAAACATTAACGCCACTGCATCCTTGCTGCTTTCTCATGTGGAAGTCTGTTTAATGTGAAAACAAGGTGATATCTAATTAGCACACAGGTAAGGAATTAAGAAAATCTTTATTTAAGGGTAAAGATGTTTCTCACAAAATCATTGCCCCAATGCATCATTGAAATTCAAGCTGGAAAGATGATTTTAATATATCACTTGTACATTTTGTATTGCTCTTCTGGTGACAATGTAGTTTGTTTTTGTCAATTACCATTTTAATAATAGGGTAAAGAAAATTAAGTGGATTTTTGAAAGAAAACAATACTGTCAATATACTATTAAAACAAATTAAAATGGTAAAAGTTATTGTACTCTAAGTAAAAATAAAAGCTAAAATATCAATCCCAGTTTTGGATTACTTTAATGAACAAAAAAAAAATGCATATAGCAAAGGATAGTTTCAATCTGCCTACCTCTGGGTTATGGGCCCAGCATGCTTCCATTGCAGTACTCTGCTGCACATGTAAGTGCAAGAGATCCTGAAGCACTCACTCATCATGCGAAAGTACCAATGTGTTTCTTCATTGGTTGCTGGAAGAAACATCTTACAAAAACTCTCCAGATTATTGACTTTTTAAAGTTTTTCTAGGAAACGTTCTAGATGAATGCTTATTAGTCTTTGTCAGTATATTCTTTTTGCAAAGTGTCTCTGTGGCGCAATCGGTTAGTGTGTTCAGCTATTAATCAAAAGGTTGGTGGTTCAATCCCACCCAGGGACGTAATTGACCTTGTGATCAGATTTTGGTGATATTTAAGTAGACAAGTCAAAATTGCAAACCCCCTCTTATGGTGTAGGGTACCTGGCCTTCTCTGATGTAATCAGAGTTAGATTTGATTAAGTGATTTTATAAAAAAAACAGCTAGGAAGCACAATTTAGCAGTGGGTTGCAGAGAAAAAGAAAAATGCTGGCAGAAAAATACAATTGAGTGATTAAACAGCTCTTCATTTTCTGGCTTTATTTTTATGATAACAAATTTGTTCTCTGAAAAGTGTCCACAAAGCCAAGTCTCTGATTAACACCTTTGTAGGGATGGTTTTTCACCTATTACTAAATTAAACTTGCTTCATTGGAAAGGCAGCAAGATGCATCCTCATTTCAATATCTACTGAAATAATACAGGTTGACACCAGGAAACATTAACGCCACTGCATCCTTGCTGCTTTCTCATGTGGAAGTCTGTTTAATGTGAAAACAAGGTGATATCTAATTAGCACACAGGTAAGGAATTAAGAAAATCTTTATTTAAGGGTGAAGATGTTTCTCACAAAATCGTTGCCCCAATGCATCATTGAAATTCAAGCTGGAAAGATGATTTTAATATATCACTTGTACATTTTGTATTGCTCTTCTGGTGACAATGTAGTTTGTTTTTGTCAATTACCATTTTAATAATAGGGTAAAGAAAATTAAGTGGATTTTTGAAAGAAAACAATACTGTCAATATACTATTAAAACAAATTAAAATGGTAAAAGTTATTGTACTTTAAGTAAAAATAAAAGCTAAAATATCAATCCCAGTTTTGGATTACTTTAATGAACAAAAAAAAAATGCATATAGCAAAGGATAGTTTCAATCTGCCTACCTCTGGGTTATGGGCCCAGCATGCTTCCATTGCAGTACTCTGCTGCACATGTAAGTGCAAGAGATCCTGAAGCACTCACTCATCATGCGAAAGTACCAATGTGTTTCTTCATTGGTTGCTGGAAGAAACATCTTACAAAAACTCTCCAGATTATTGACTTTTTAAAGTTTTTCTAGGAAACGTTCTAGATGAATGCTTATTAGTCTTTGTCAGTATATTCTTTTTGCAAAGTGTCTCTGTGGCGCAATCGGTTAGTGTGTTCAGCTATTAATCAAAAGGTTGGTGGTTCAATCCCACCCAGGGACGTAATTGACCTTGTGATCAGATTTTGGTGATATTTAAGTAGACAAGTCAAAATTGCAAACCCCCTCTTATGGTGTAGGGTACCTGGCCTTCTCTGATGTAATCAGAGTTAGATTTGATTAAGTGATTTTATAAAAAAACAGCTAGGAAGCACAATTTAGCAGTGGGTTGCAGAGAAAAAGAAAATTGCTGGCAGAAAAATACAATTGAGTGATTAAACAGCTCTTCATTTTCTGGCTTTATTTTTATGATAACAAATTTGTTCTCTGAAAAGTGTCCACAAAGCCAAGTATCTGATTAACATATTTGTAGGGATGGTTTTTCACCTATTACTAAATTAAACTTGCTTCATTGGAAAGGCAGCAAGATGCATCCTCATTTCAATATCTACTGAAATAATACAGGTTGACACCAGGAAACATTAACGCCACTGCATCCTTGCTGCTTTCTCATGTGGAAGTCTGTTTAATGTGAAAACAAGGTGATATCTAATTAGCACACAGGTAAGGAATTAAGAAAATCTTTATTTAAGGGTAAAGATGTTTCTCACAAAATCATTGCCCCAATGCATCATTGAAATTCAAGCTGGAAAGATGATTTTAATATATCACTTGTACATTTTGTATTGCTCTTCTGGTGACAATGTAGTTTGTTTTTGTCAATTACCATTTTAATAATAGGGTAAAGAAAATTAAGTGGATTTTTGAAAGAAAACAATACTGTCAATATACTATTAAAACAAATTAAAATGGTAAAAGTTATTGTACTTTAAGTAAAAATAAAAGCTAAAATATCAATCCCAGTTTTGGATTACTTTAATGAACAAAAAAAAAATGCATATAGCAAAGGATAGTTTCAATCTGCCTACCTCTGGGTTATGGGCCCAGCATGCTTCCATTGCAGTACTCTGCTGCACATGTAAGTGCAAGAGATCCTGAAGCACTCACTCATCATGCGAAAGTACCAATGTGTTTCTTCATTGGTTGCTGGAAGAAACATCTTACAAAAACTCTCCAGATTATTGACTTTTTAAAGTTTTTCTAGGAAACGTTCTAGATGAATGCTTATTAGTCTTTGTCAGTATATTCTTTTTGCAAAGTGTCTCTGTGGCGCAATCGGTTAGTGTGTTCAGCTATTAATCAAAAGGTTGGTGGTTCAATCCCACCCAGGGACGTAATTGACCTTGTGATCAGATTTTGGTGATATTTAAGTAGACAAGTCAAAATTGCAAACCCCCTCTTATGGTGTAGGGTACCTGGCCTTCTCTGATGTAATCAGAGTTAGATTTGATTAAGTGATTTTATAAAAAAACAGCTAGGAAGCACAATTTAGCAGTGGGTTGCAGAGAAAAAGAAAAATGCTGGCAGAAAAATACAATTAAGTGATTAAACAGCTCTTCATTTTCTGGCTTTATTTTTATGATAACAAATTTGTTCTCTGAAAAGTGTCCACAAAGCCAAGTATCTGATTAACATCTTTGTAGGGATGGTTTTTCACCTATTACTAAATTAAACTTGCTTCATTGGAAAGGCAGCAAGATGCATCCTCATTTCAATATCTACGGAAATAATACAGGTTGACACCATGAAACATTAACGCCACTGCATCTTTGCTGTTTTCTCATGTGGAAGTCTGTTTAATGTGAAAACAAGGTGATATCTAATTAGCACACAGGTAAGGAATTAAGAAAATCTTTATTTAAGGGTGAAGATGTTTCTCACAAAATCGTTGCCCCAATGCATCATTGAAATCCAAGCTGGAAAGATGATTTTAATATATCACTTGTACATTTTGTATTGCTCTTCTGGTGACAATGTAGTTTGTTTTTGTCAATTACCATTTTAATAATCGGGTAAAGAAAATTAAGTGGATTTTTGAAAGAAAACAATACTGTCAATATACTATTAAAACAAATTAAAATGGTAAAAGTTATTGTACTTTAAGTAAAAATAAAAGAGCAAAAATATCAATCCCAGTTTTGGTTTACTTTAATTAACAAAAAAAAATGCATATAGCAGAGGATAGTTTCAATCTGCCTACCTCTGGGTTATGGACCCAGCGAGCTTCCATTACAGTACTCTGCTGCACATGTAATTGCAAGAGATCCTGAAGCACTCACTCATCATGGGAAAGTACCAATGTGTTTCTTCATTGGTTGATGGAAGAAACATCTTACAAAAACTCTCCAGATTATTGACTATTTAAAGTTTTTCTAGGAAACGTTCTAGATGAATGCTTATTAGCCTTTGTCAGTATGTACTTTTGCAAAGTGTCGCTGTGGCGCAATCAGTTAGTGTGTACGGCTATTAACCAAAAGGTTGGTGGTTCAATCCCACCCAGGGACGTAATTGACCTTGTTATCAGATTTTGGTGATCTTTAAGTAGACAAGTCAAAATTTCAAAAACCCCTGTTATGGTGTAGGGTACCTGGCCTTCTCTGATGTAATCAGAGTTAGATTTGATTCAGTGATTTTATAAAAACAGCTAGGAAGCACAATTTAGCAGTGGTTTGCAGAGAAAAAGAAATATGCTGGCAAAAAAATCCAATTGAGTGATTAAACAGCTCTTCATTTTCTGGCTTTATTTTTATGCTAACAAATTTGTTCTCTGAAAAGTGTCCACAAAGCCAAGTATCTGATTAACATCTTTGTAGGGATGGTTTTTCACCTATTACTAAATTAAACTTGCTTCATTGGAAAGGCAGCAAGATGCATCCTCATTTCAATATCTACTGAAATAATACAGGTTGACACCAGGAAACATTAACGCCACTGCATCCTTGCTGCTTTCTCATGTGGAAGTCTGTTTAATGTGAAAACAAGGTGATATCTAATTAGCACACAGGTAAGGAATTAAGAAAATCTTTATTTAAGGGTGAAGATGTTTCTCACAAAATCGTTGCCCCAATGCATCATTGAAATTCAAGCTGGAAAGATGATTTTAATATATCACTTGTACATTTTGTATTGCTCTTCTGGTGACAATGTAGTTTGTTTTTGTCAATTACCATTTTAATAATAGGGTAAAGAAAATTAAGTGGATTTTTGAAAGAAAACAATACTGTCAATATACTATTAAAACAAATTAAAATGGTAAAAGTTATTGTACTTTAAGTAAAAATAAAAGAGCAAAAATATCAATCCCAGTTTTGGATTACTTTAATTAACAAAAAAAAAATGCATATAGCAGAGGATAGTTTCAATCTGCCTACCTCTGGGTTATGGGCCCAGCATGCTTCCATTGCAGTACTCTGCTGCACATGTAAGTGCAAGAGATCCTGAAGCACTCACTCATCATGGGAAAGTACCAATGCGTTTCTTCATTGGTTGATGGAAGAAACATCTTACAAAATCTCTCCAGATTATTGACTTTTTAAAGTTTTCTAGGAAACGTTCTAGATGAATGCTTATTAGCCTTTGTCAGTATGTACTTTTGCAAAGTGTCTCTGTGGTGCAATCGGTTAGTGTGTTTGGTTATTAACCAAAGGGTTGGTGGTTCAATCCCACCCAGGGATGTTATTGACCTTGTTATCAGATTTTGGTGATCTTTAAGTAGACAAGTCAAAATTTCAAACCCCCTCTTATGGTGTAGGGTACCTGGCCTACTCTGATGTAATCAGAGTTAGATTTGATTAAGTGATTTTATCAAAAAACAGCTAGGAAGCACAATTTAGCAGTGGGTTGCAGAGAAAATGAAATATGCTGGCAGAAAAATCCAATTGAGTGATTAAACAGCTCTTCATTTTCTGGCTTTATTTTTATGCTAACAAATTTGTTCTCTGAAAAGTGTCCACAAAGCCAAGTATCGGATTAACATCTTTGTAGGGATGGTTTTTCACCTATTACTAAATTAAACTTGCTTCATTGGAAAGGCAGCAAGATGCATCCTCATTTCAATATCTACTGAAATAATACAGGTTGACACCAGGAAACATTAACGCCACTGCATCCTTGCTGCTTTCTCATGTGGAAGTCTGTTTAATGTGAAAACAAGGTGATATCTAATTAGCACACAGGTAAGGAATTAAGAAAATCTTTATTTAAGGGTGAAGATGTTTCTCACAAAATCGTTGCCCCAATGCATCATTGAAATTCAAGCTGGAAAGATGATTTTAATATATCACTTGTACATTTTGTATTGCTCTTCTGGTGACAATGTAGTTTGTTTTTGTCAATTACCATTTTAATAATCGGGTAAAGAAAATTAATTGGATTTTTGAAAGAAAACAATACTGTCAATATACTATTAAAACAAATTAAAATGGTAAAAGTTATTGTACTTTAAGTAAAAATAAAAGAGCAAAAATATCAATCCCAGTTTTGGATTACTTTAATGAACAAAAAAAAATGCATATAGCAAAGGATAGTTTCAATCTGCCTACCTCTGGGTTATGGGCCCAGCATGCTTCCATTGCAGTACTCTGCTGCACATGTAAGTGCAAGAGATCCTGAAGCACTCACTCATCATGCGAAAGTACCAATGTGTTTCTTCGTTGGTTGCTGGAAGAAACATCTTACAAAAACTCTCCAGATTATTGACTTTTTAAAGTTTTTTTAGGAAACGTTCTAGATGAATGCTTATTAGTCTTTGTCAGTATGTGCTTTTTGCAAAGTGTCTCTGTGGCGCAATTGGTTAGTGTGTTCAGCTATTAATCAAAAAGTTGGTGGTTCAATCCCACCCAGGGACATAATTGACCTTGTGATCAGATTTTGGTGATATTTAAGTAGACAAGTCAAAATTGCAAACCCCCTCTTATGGTGTAGGGTACCTGGCCTTCTCTGATGTAATCAGAGTTAGATTTGATTAAGTGATTTTATAAAAAAACAGCTAGGAAGCACAATTTAGCAGTGGGTTGCAGAGAAAAAGAAAAATGCTGGCAGAAAAATCCAATTGAGTGATTAAACAGCTCTTCATTTTCTGGCTTTATTTTTATGATAACAAATTTGTTCTCTGAAAAGTGTCCACAAAGCCAAGTATCTGATTAACATTTTTGTAGGGATGGTTTTTCACCTATTACTAAATTAAACTTGCTTCATTGGAAAGGCAGCAAGATGCATCCTCATTTCAATATCTACGGAAATAATACAGGTTGACACCAGGAAACATTAACGCCACTGCATCTTTGCTGTTTTCTCATGTGGAAGTCTGTTTAATGTGAAAACAAGGTGATATCTAATTAGCACACAGGTAAGGAATTAAGAAAATCTTTATTTAAGGGTGAAGATGTTTCTCACAAAATCGTTGCCCCAATGCATCATTGAAATTCAAGCTGGAAAGATGATTTTAATATATCACTTGTACATTTTGTATTGCTCTTCTGGTGACAATGTAGTTTGTTTTTGTCAATTACCATTTTAAAAATCGGGTAAAGAAAATTAATTGGATTTTTGAAAGAAAACAATACTGTCAATATACTATTAAAACAAATTAAAATGGTAAAAGTTATTGTACTTTAAGTAAAAATAAAAGCTAAAATATCAATCCCAGTTTTGGATTACTTTAATGAACAAAAAAAAATGCATATAGCAAAGGATAGTTTCAATCTGCCTACCTCTGGGTTATGGGCCCAGCATGCTTCCATTGCAGTACTCTGCTGCACATGTAAGTGCAAGAGATCCTGAAGCACTCACTCATCATGCGAAAGTACCAATGTGTTTCTTCGTTGGTTGCTGGAAGAAACATCTTACAAAAACTCTCCAGATTATTGACTTTTTAAAGTTTTTTTAGGAAACGTTCTAGATGAATGCTTATTAGTCTTTGTCAGTATGTACTTTTTGCAAAGTGTCTCTGTGGCGCAATTGGTTAGTGTGTTCAGCTATTAATCAAAAAGTTGGTGGTTCAATCCCACCCAGGGACATAATTGACCTTGTGATCAGATTTTGGTGATATTTAAGTAGACAAGTCAAAATTGCAAACCCCCTCTTATGGTGTAGGGTACCTGGCCTTCTCTGATGTAATCAGAGTTAGATTTGATTAAGTGATTTTATAAAAAAACAGCTAGGAAGCACAATTTAGCAGTGGGTTGCAGAGAAAAAGAAAAATGCTGGCAGAAAAATCCAATTGAGTGATTAAACAGCTCTTCATTTTCTGGCTTTATTTTTATGATAACAAATTTGTTCTCTGAAAAGTGTCCACAAAGCCAAGTATCTGATTAACATTTTTGTAGGGATGGTTTTTCACCTATTACTAAATTAAACTTGCTTCATTGGAAAGGCAGCAAGATGCATCCTCATTTCAATATCTACGGAAATAATACAGGTTGACACCAGGAAACATTAACGCCACTGCATCTTTGCTGTTTTCTCATGTGGAAGTCTGTTTAATGTGAAAACAAGGTGATATCTAATTAGCACACAGGTAAGGAATTAAGAAAATCTTTATTTAAGGGTGAAGATGTTTCTCACAAAATCGTTGCCCCAATGCATCATTGAAATTCAAGCTGGAAAGATGATTTTAATATATCACTTGTACATTTTGTATTGCTCTTCTGGTGACAATGTAGTTTGTTTTTGTCAATTACCATTTTAAAAATCGGGTAAAGAAAATTAATTGGATTTTTGAAAGAAAACAATACTGTCAATATACTATTAAAACAAATTAAAATGGTAAAAGTTATTGTACTTTAAGTAAAAATAAAAGCTAAAATATCAATCCCAGTTTTGGATTACTTTAATGAACAAAAAAAAAATGCATATAGCAAAGGATAGTTTCAATCTGCCTACCTCTGGGTTATGGGCCCAGCATGCTTCCAGTGCAGTACTCTGCTGCACATGTAAGTGCAAGAGATCCTGAAGCACTCACTCATCATGCGAAAGTACCAATGTGTTTCTTCATTGGTTGCTGGAAGAAACATCTTACAAAAACTCTCCAGATTATTGACTTTTTAAAGTTTTTCTAGGAAACGTTCTAGATGAATGCTTATTAGTCTTTGTCAGTATGTACTTTTTGCAAAGTGTCTCTGTGGCGCAATCGGTTAGTGTGTTCAGCTATTAATCAGAAGGTTGGTGGTTCAATCCCACCCAGGGACGTAATTGACATTGTGATCAGATTTTGGTAATATTTAAGTAGACAAGTCAAAATTGCAAAACCCCTCTTATGGTGTAGGGTACCTGGCCTTCTCTGATGTAATCAGAGTTAGATTTGATTAAGTGATTTTATTAAAAAAACAGCTAGGAAGCACAATTTAGCAGTGGGTTGCAGAGAAAAAGAAAAATGCTGGCAGAAAAATCCAATTGAGTGATTAAACAGCTCTTCATTTTCTTGCTTTATTTTTATGATAACAAATTTGTTCTCTGAAAAGTGTCCACAAAGCCAAGTATCTGATTAACATCTTTGTAGGGATGGTTTTTCACCTATTACTAAATTAAACTTGCTTCATTGGAAAGGCAGCAAGATGCATCCTCATTTCAATATCTACGGAAATAATACAGGTTGACACCAGGAAACATTAACGCCACTGCATCTTTGCTGTTTTCTCATGTGGAAGTCTGTTTAATGTGAAAACAAAGTGATATCTAATTAGCACACAGGTAAGGAATTAAGAAAATCTTTATTTAAGGGTGAAGATGTTTCTCACAAAATCGTTGCCCCAATGCATCATTGAAATTCAAGCTGGAAAGATGATTTTAATATATCACTTGTACATTTTGTATTGCTCTTCTGGTGACAATGTAGTTTGTTTTTGTCAATTACCATTTTAATAATCGGGTAAAGAAAATTAATTGGATTTTTGAAAGAAAACAATACTGTCAATATACTATTAAAACAAATTAAAATGGTAAAAGTTATTGTACTTTAAGTAAAAATAAAAGAGCAAAAATATCAATCCCAGTTTTGGATTACTTTAATTAACAAAAAAAAAATGCATATAGCAGAGGATAGTTTCAATCTGCCTACCTCTGGGTTATGGACCCAGCATGCTTTCATAACAGTACTCTGCTGCACATGTAAGTGCAAGAGATCCTGAAGCACTCACTCATCATGGGAAAGTACCAATGTGTTTCTTCATTGGTTGATGGAAGAAACATCTTACAAAAACTCTCCAGATTATTGACTATTTAAAGTTTTTATAGGAAACGTTCTAGATGAATGCTTATTAGCCTTTGTCAGTATGTACTTTTGCAAAGTGTCGCTGTGGCGCAATCAGTTAGTGTGTACAGCTATTAACCAAAAGGTTGGTGGTTCAATCCCACCCAGGGACATAATTGACCTTGTTATCAGATTTTGGTGATCTTTAAGCAGACAAGTCAAAATTTCAAACCCCCTGTTATGGTGTAGGGTACCTGGCCTTCTCTGATGTAATCAGAGTTAGATTTGATTCAGTGATTTTATAAAAACAGCTAGGAAGCACAATTTAGCAGTGGGTTGCAGAGAAAAAGAAATATGCTGGCAGAAAAATCCAATTGAGTGATTAAACAGCTCTTCATTTTCTGGCTTTATTTTTATGCTAACTAATTTGTTCTCTGAAAAGTGTCCACAAAGCCAAGTATCTGATTAACATATTTGTAGGGATGGTTTTTCACCTATTACTAAATTAAACTTGCTTCATTGGAAAGGCAGCAAGATGCATCCTCATTTCAATATCTACTGAAATAATACAGGTTGACACCAGGAAACATTAACGCCACTGCATCCTTGCTGCTTTCTCATGTGGAAGTCTGTTTAATGTGAAAACAAGGTGATATCTAATTAGCACACAGGTAAGGAATTAAGAAAATCTTTATTTAAGGGTAAAGATGTTTCTCACAAAATCATTGCCCCAATGCATCATTGAAATTCAAGCTGGAAAGATGATTTTAATATATCACTTGTACATTTTGTATTGCTCTTCTGGTGACAATGTAGTTTGTTTTTGTCAATTACCATTTTAATAATAGGGTAAAGAAAATTAAGTGGATTTTTGAAAGAAAACAATACTGTCAATATACTATTAAAACAAATTAAAATGGTAAAAGTTATTGTACTTTAAGTAAAAATAAAAGCTAAAATATCAATCCCAGTTTTGGATTACTTTAATGAACAAAAAAAAAATGCATATAGCAAAGGATAGTTTCAATCTGCCTACCTCTGGGTTATGGGCCCAGCATGCTTCCATTGCAGTACTCTGCTGCACATGTAAGTGCAAGAGATCCTGAAGCACTCACTCATCATGCGAAAGTACCAATGTGTTTCTTCATTGGTTGCTGGAAGAAACATCTTACAAAAACTCTCCAGATTATTGACTTTTTAAAGTTTTTCTAGGAAACGTTCTAGATGAATGCTTATTAGTCTTTGTCAGTATATTCTTTTTGCAAAGTGTCTCTGTGGCGCAATCGGTTAGTGTGTTCAGCTATTAATCAAAAGGTTGGTGGTTCAATCCCACCCAGGGACGTAATTGACCTTGTGATCAGATTTTGGTGATATTTAAGTAGACAAGTCAAAATTGCAAACCCCCTCTTATGGTGTAGGGTACCTGGCCTTCTCTGATGTAATCAGAGTTAGATTTGATTAAGTGATTTTATAAAAAAACAGCTAGGAAGCACAATTTAGCAGTGGGTTGCAGAGAAAAAGAAAAATGCTGGCAGAAAAATACAATTGAGTGATTAAACAGCTCTTCATTTTCTGGCTTTATTTTTATGATAACAAATTTGTTCTCTGAAAAGTGTCCACAAAGCCAAGTCTCTGATTAACACCTTTGTAGGGATGGTTTTTCACCTATTACTAAATTAAACTTGCTTCATTGGAAAGGCAGCAAGATGCATCCTCATTTCAATATCTACTGAAATAATATAGGTTGACACCAGGAAACATTAACGCCACTGCATCCTTGCTGCTTTCTCATGTGGAAGTCTGTTTAATGTGAAAACAAGGTGATATCTAATTAGCACACAGGTAAGGAATTAAGAAAATCTTTATTTAAGGGTGAAGATGTTTCTCACAAAATCGTTGCCCCAATGCATCATTGAAATTCAAGCTGGAAAGATGATTTTAATATATCACTTGTACATTTTGTATTGCTCTTCTGGTGACAATGTAGTTTGTTTTTGTCAGTTACCGTTTTAATAATCGGGTAAAGAAAATTAATTGGATTTTTGAAAGAAAACAATACTGTCAATATACTATTAAAACAAATTAAAATGGTAAAAGTTATTGTACTTTAAGTAAAAATAAAAGCTAAAATATCAATACCAGTTTTGGATTACTTTAATGAACAAAAAAAAAATGCATATAGCAGAGGATAGTTTCAATCTGCCTACCTCTGGGTTATGGACCCAGCATGCTTCCATTACAGTACTCTGCTGCACATGTAAGTGCAAGAGATCCTGAAGCACTCACTCATCATGGGAAAGTACCAATGTGTTTCTTCATTGGTTGATGGAAGAAACATCTTACAAAAACTCTCCACATTATTGACTTTTTAAAATGTTTCTAGGAATCGTTCTAGATGAATGCTTATTAGCCTTTGTCAGTAAGTACTTTTGCAAAGTGTCGCTGTGGCGCAATCAGTTAGTGTGTAAGGCTATTAACCAAAAGGTTGGTGGTTCAATCCCACCCAGGGACTTAATTGACCTTGTTATCAGATTTTGGTGATCTTTAAGCAGACAAGTCAAAATTTCAAACCCCCTGTTATGGTGTAGGGTACCTGGCCTTCTCTGATGTAATCAGAGTTAGATTTGATTCAGTGATTTTATAAAAACAGCTAGGAAGCACAATTTAGCAGTGGGTTGCAGAGAAAAAGAAATATGCTGGCAGAAAAATCCAATTGAGTGATTAAACAGCTCTTCATTTTCTGGCTTTATTTTTATGCTAACTAATTTGTTCTCTGAAAAGTGTCCACAAAGCCAAGTATCTGATTAACATATTTGTAGGGATGGTTTTTCACCTATTACTAAATTAAACTTGCTTCATTGGAAAGGCAGCAAGATGCATCCTCATTTCAATATCTACTGAAATAATACAGGTTGACACCAGGAAACATTAACGCCACTGCATCCTTGCTGCTTTCTCATGTGGAAGTCTGTTTAATGTGAAAACAAGGTGATATCTAATTAGCACACAGGTAAGGAATTAAGAAAATCTTTATTTAAGGGTAAAGATGTTTCTCACAAAATCATTGCCCCAATGCATCATTGAAATTCAAGCTGGAAAGATGATTTTAATATATCACTTGTACATTTTGTATTGCTCTTCTGGTGACAATGTAGTTTGTTTTTGTCAATTACCATTTTAATAATAGGGTAAAGAAAATTAAGTGGATTTTTGAAAGAAAACAATACTGTCAATATACTATTAAAACAAATTAAAATGGTAAAAGTTATTGTACTTTAAGTAAAAATAAAAGCTAAAATATCAATCCCAGTTTTGGATTACTTTAATGAACAAAAAAAAAATGCATATAGCAAAGGATAGTTTCAATCTGCCTACCTCTGGGTTATGGGCCCAGCATGCTTCCATTGCAGTACTCTGCTGCACATGTAAGTGCAAGAGATCCTGAAGCACTCACTCATCATGCGAAAGTACCAATGTGTTTCTTCATTGGTTGCTGGAAGAAACATCTTACAAAAACTCTCCAGATTATTGACTTTTTAAAGTTTTTCTAGGAAACGTTCTAGATGAATGCTTATTAGTCTTTGTCAGTATATTCTTTTTGCAAAGTGTCTCTGTGGCGCAATCGGTTAGTGTGTTCAGCTATTAATCAAAAGGTTGGTGGTTCAATCCCACCCAGGGACGTAATTGACCTTGTGATCAGATTTTGGTGATATTTAAGTAGACAAGTCAAAATTGCAAACCCCCTCTTATGGTGTAGGGTACCTGGCCTTCTCTGATGTAATCAGAGTTAGATTTGATTAAGTGATTTTATAAAAAAACAGCTAGGAAGCACAATTTAGCAGTGGGTTGCAGAGAAAAAGAAAAATGCTGGCAGAAAAATACAATTGAGTGATTAAACAGCTCTTCATTTTCTGGCTTTATTTTTATGATAACAAATTTGTTCTCTGAAAAGTGTCCACAAAGCCAAGTATCTGATTAACATATTTGTAGGGATGGTTTTTCACCTATTACTAAATTAAACTTGCTTCATTGGAAAGGCAGCAAGATGCATCCTCATTTCAATATCTACTGAAATAATACAGGTTGACACCAGGAAACATTAACGCCACTGCATCCTTGCTGCTTTCTCATGTGGAAGTCTGTTTAATGTGAAAACAAGGTGATATCTAATTAGCACACAGGTAAGGAATTAAGAAAATCTTTATTTAAGGGTAAAGATGTTTCTCACAAAATCATTGCCCCAATGCATCATTGAAATTCAAGCTGGAAAGATGATTTTAATATATCACTTGTACATTTTGTATTGCTCTTCTGGTGACAATGTAGTTTGTTTTTGTCAATTACCATTTTAATAATAGGGTAAAGAAAATTAAGTGGATTTTTGAAAGAAAACAATACTGTCAATATACTATTAAAACAAATTAAAATGGTAAAAGTTATTGTACTTTAAGTAAAAATAAAAGCTAAAATATCAATCCCAGTTTTGGATTACTTTAATGAACAAAAAAAAAAATGCATATAGCAAAGGATAGTTTCAATCTGCCTACCTCTGGGTTATGGGCCCAGCATGCTTCCATTGCAGTACTCTGCTGCACATGTAAGTGCAAGAGATCCTGAAGCACTCACTCATCATGCGAAAGTACCAATGTGTTTCTTCATTGGTTGCTGGAAGAAACATCTTACAAAAACTCTCCAGATTATTGACTTTTTAAAGTTTTTCTAGGAAACGTTCTAGATGAATGCTTATTAGTCTTTGTCAGTATATTCTTTTTGCAAAGTGTCTCTGTGGTGCAATCGGTTAGTGTGTTCAGCTATTAATCAAAAGGTTGGTGGTTCAATCCCACCCAGGGACGTAATTGACCTTGTGATCAGATTTTGGTGATATTTAAGTAGACAAGTCAAAATTGCAAACCCCCTCTTATGGTGTAGGGTACCTGGCCTTCTCTGATGTAATCAGAGTTAGATTTGATTAAGTGATTTTATAAAAAAACAGCTAGGAAGCACAATTTAGCAGTGGGTTGCAGAGAAAAAGAAAAATGCTGGCAGAAAAATACAATTAAGTGATTAAACAGCTCTTCATTTTCTGGCTTTATTTTTATGATAACAAATTTGTTCTCTGAAAAGTGTCCACAAAGCCAAGTATCTGATTAACATCTTTGTAGGGATGGTTTTTCACCTATTACTAAATTAAACTTGCTTCATTGGAAAGGCAGCAAGATGCATCCTCATTTCAATATCTACGGAAATAATACAGGTTGACACCATGAAACATTAACGCCACTGCATCTTTGCTGTTTTCTCATGTGGAAGTCTGTTTAATGTGAAAACAAGGTGATATCTAATTAGCACACAGGTAAGGAATTAAGAAAATCTTTATTTAAGGGTGAAGATGTTTCTCACAAAATCGTTGCCCCAATGCATCATTGAAATCCAAGCTGGAAAGATGATTTTAATATATCACTTGTACATTTTGTATTGCTCTTCTGGTGACAATGTAGTTTGTTTTTGTCAATTACCATTTTAATAATCGGGTAAAGAAAATTAAGTGGATTTTTGAAAGAAAACAATACTGTCAATATACTATTAAAACAAATTAAAATGGTAAAAGTTATTGTACTTTAAGTAAAAATAAAAGAGCAAAAATATCAATCCCAGTTTTGGTTTACTTTAATTAACAAAAAAAAATGCATATAGCAGAGGATAGTTTCAATCTGCCTACCTCTGGGTTATGGACCCAGCGAGCTTCCATTACAGTACTCTGCTGCACATGTAATTGCAAGAGATCCTGAAGCACTCACTCATCATGGGAAAGTACCAATGTGTTTCTTCATTGGTTGATGGAAGAAACATCTTACAAAAACTCTCCAGATTATTGACTATTTAAAGTTTTTCTAGGAAACGTTCTAGATGAATGCTTATTAGCCTTTGTCAGTATGTACTTTTGCAAAGTGTCGCTGTGGCGCAATCAGTTAGTGTGTACGGCTATTAACCAAAAGGTTGGTGGTTCAATCCCACCCAGGGACGTAATTGACCTTGTTATCAGATTTTGGTGATCTTTAAGTAGACAAGTCAAAATTTCAAAAACCCCTGTTATGGTGTAGGGTACCTGGCCTTCTCTGATGTAATCAGAGTTAGATTTGATTCAGTGATTTTATAAAAACAGCTAGGAAGCACAATTTAGCAGTGGTTTGCAGAGAAAAAGAAATATGCTGGCAAAAAAATCCAATTGAGTGATTAAACAGCTCTTCATTTTCTGGCTTTATTTTTATGCTAACAAATTTGTTCTCTGAAAAGTGTCCACAAAGCCAAGTATCTGATTAACATCTTTGTAGGGATGGTTTTTCACCTATTACTAAATTAAACTTGCTTCATTGGAAAGGCAGCAAGATGCATCCTCATTTCAATATCTACTGAAATAATACAGGTTGACACCAGGAAACATTAACGCCACTGCATCCTTGCTGCTTTCTCATGTGGAAGTCTGTTTAATGTGAAAACAAGGTGATATCTAATTAGCACACAGGTAAGGAATTAAGAAAATCTTTATTTAAGGGTGAAGATGTTTCTCACAAAATCGTTGCCCCAATGCATCATTGAAATTCAAGCTGGAAAGATGATTTTAATATATCACTTGTACATTTTGTATTGCTCTTCTGGTGACAATGTAGTTTGTTTTTGTCAATTACCATTTTAATAATCGGGTAAAGAAAATTAATTGGATTTTTGAAAGAAAACAATACTGTCAATATACTATTAAAAAAAATTAAAATGGTAAAAGTTATTGTACTTTAAGTAAAAATAAAAGCTAAAATATCAATCCCAGTTTTGGATTACTTTAATGAACAAAAAAAAAATGCATATAGCAGAGGATAGTTTCAATCTGCCTACCTCTGGGTTATGGGCCCAGCATGCTTCCATTGCAGTACTCTGCTGCACATGTAAGTGCAAGAGATCCTGAAGCACTCACTCATCATGGGAAAGTACCAATGCGTTTCTTCATTGGTTGATGGAAGAAACATCTTACAAAATCTCTCCAGATTATTGACTTTTTAAAGTTTTCTAGGAAACGTTCTAGATGAATGCTTATTAGCCTTTGTCAGTATGTACTTTTGCAAAGTGTCTCTGTGGTGCAATCGTTTAGTGTGTTTGGTTATTAACCAAAGGGTTGGTGGTTCAATCCCACCCAGGGATGTTATTGACCTTGTCATCAGATTTTGGTGATCTTTAAGTAGACAAGTCAAAATTTCAAACCCCCTCTTATGGTGTAGGGTACCTGGCCTACTCTGATGTAATCAGAGTTAGATTTGATTAAGTGATTTTATCAAAAAACAGCTAGGAAGCACAATTTAGCAGTGGGTTGCAGAGAAAATGAAATATGCTGGCAGAAAAATCCAATTGAGTGATTAAACAGCTCTTCATTTTCTGGCTTTATTTTTATGCTAACAAATTTGTTCTCTGAAAAGTGTCCACAAAGCCAAGTATCGGATTAACATCTTTGTAGGGATGGTTTTTCACCTATTACTAAATTAAACTTGCTTCATTGGAAAGGCAGCAAGATGCATCCTCATTTCAATATCTACTGAAATAATACAGGTTGACACCAGGAAACATTAACGCCACTGCATCCTTGCTGCTTTCTCATGTGGAAGTCTGTTTAATGTGAAAACAAGGTGATATCTAATTAGCACACAGGTAAGGAATTAAGAAAATCTTTATTTAAGGGTGAAGATGTTTCTCACAAAATCGTTGCCCCAATGCATCATTGAAATTCAAGCTGGAAAGATGATTTTAATATATCACTTGTACATTTTGTATTGCTCTTCTGGTGACAATGTAGTTTGTTTTTGTCAATTACCATTTTAATAATAGGGTAAAGAAAATTAAGTGGATTTTTGAAAGAAAACAATACTGTCAATATACTATTAAAACAAATTAAAATGGTAAAAGTTATTGTACTTTAAGTAAAAATAAAAGAGCAAAAATATCAATCCCAGTTTTGGATTACTTTAATTAACAAAAAAAAATGCATATAGCAGAGGATAGTTTCAATCTGCCTACCTCTGGGTTATGGGCCCAGCATGCTTCCATTGCAGTACTCTGCTGCACATGTAAGTGCAAGAGATCCTGAAGCACTCACTCATCATGGGAAAGTACCAATGCGTTTCTTCATTGGTTGATGGAAGAAACATCTTACAAAATCTCTCCAGATTATTGACTTTTTAAAGTTTTCTAGGAAACGTTCTAGATGAATGCTTATTAGCCTTTGTCAGTATGTACTTTTGCAAAGTGTCTCTGTGGTGCAATCGGTTAGTGTGTTTGGTTATTAACCAAAGGGTTGGTGGTTCAATCCCCCCAGGGATGTTATTGACCTTGTCATCAGATTTTGGTGATCTTTAAGTAGACAAGTCAAAATTTCAAACCCCCTCTTATGGTGTAGGGTACCTGGCCTACTCTGATGTAATCAGAGTTAGATTTGATTAAGTGATTTTATCAAAAAACAGCTAGGAAGCACAATTTAGCAGTGGGTTGCAGAGAAAATGAAATATGCTGGCAGAAAAATCCAATTGAGTGATTAAACAGCTCTTCATTTTCTGGCTTTATTTTTATGCTAACAAATTTGTTCTCTGAAAAGTGTCCACAAAGCCAAGTATCGGATTAACATCTTTGTAGGGATGGTTTTTCACCTATTACTAAATTAAACTTGCTTCATTGGAAAGGCAGCAAGATGCATCCTCATTTCAATATCTACTGAAATAATACAGGTTGACACCAGGAAACATTAACGCCACTGCATCCTTGCT
This sequence comes from Pseudophryne corroboree, assembly GCF_028390025.1. Taxonomy (NCBI): domain Eukaryota; kingdom Metazoa; phylum Chordata; class Amphibia; order Anura; family Myobatrachidae; genus Pseudophryne; species Pseudophryne corroboree. The sequence continues at coordinate 74,031 of NW_026967821.1, read as the reverse complement.
GCTTTCTCATGTGGAAGTCTGTTTAATGTGAAAACAAGGTGATATCTAATTAGCACACAGGTAAGGAATTAAGAAAATCTTTATTTAAGGGTGAAGATGTTTCTCACAAAATCGTTGCCCCAATGCATCATTGAAATTCAAGCTGGAAAGATGATTTTAATATATCACTTGTACATTTTGTATTGCTCTTCTGGTGACAATGTAGTTTGTTTTTGTCAATTACCATTTTAATAATCGGGTAAAGAAAATTAAGTGGATTTTTGAAAGAAAACAATACTGTCAATATACTATTAAAACATATTAAAATGGTAAAAGTTATTGTACTTTAAGTAAAAATAAAAGAGAAAAAATATCAATCCCAGTTTTGGATTACTTTAATTAACAAAAAAAAAATGCATATAGCAGAGGATAGTTTCAATCTGCCTACCTCTGGGTTATGAACCCAGCATGCTTTCATTACAGTACTCTGCTGCACATGTAAGTGCAAGAGATCTTGAAGCACTCACTCATCATGGGAAAGTAACAATGTGTTTCTTCGTTGGTTGATGGAAGAAACATCTTACAAAAACTCTCCAGATTATTGACTTTTTAAAGTTTTTCTAGGAAACGTTCTAGATGAATGCTTATTAGCCTTTGTCAGTATGGACTTTTGCAAAGTGTCTCTGTGGCGCAATTGGTTAGTGTGATTGGTTATTAACCAAAGGGTTGGTGGTTCAATCCCACCCAGGGATGTAATTGACCTTGTTATCAGATTTTGGTGATCTTTAAGTAGACAAGTCAAAATTTCAAAAACCCCTGTTATGGTGTAGGGTACCTGGCCTTCTCTGATGTAATCAGAGTTAGATTTGATTCAGTGATTTTATAAAAATAGCTAGGAAGCACAATTTAGCAGTGGTTTGCAGAGAAAAAGAAATATGCTGGCAAAAAAATCCAATTGAGTGATTAAACAGCTCTTCATTTTCTGGCTTTATTTTTATGCTAACAAATTTGTTCTCTGAAAAGTGTCCACAAAGCCAAGTATCTGATTAACATCTTTGTAGGGATGGTTTTTCACCTATTACTAAATTAAACTTGCTTCATTGGAAAGGCAGCAAGATGCATCCTCATTTCAATATCTACTGAAATAATACAGGTTGACACCAGGAAACATTAACGCCACTGCATCCTTGCCGATGATAACCTCAAGTTGGGTCATTCGGTGCTGCAGAGTCGTACGCACTCTTCCACCCGTTCAAGAGCTTTGGTATAACCCCATGGTTCTTAATGTGACCCCAGCATCCTCTAGGTCGTATGAGAAAATAGGATTTTAATACCTACCGGTAAATCCTTTTCTCTTAGTCTGTAGAGGATGCTGGAGTTCCCTTGTGCTGCCTCAGTTGAATCTCCTTTACTTGACAGAGATGTGCCTGAGCAGCGGCCCTCCCCAGCCCTATCCCAAATCATACTTATTTTGCATAGGAGATACCATGGTCATGAAGATTATTCTCCCAGGGTGAGGTTCATTCATTGCATTCTGGGTATGCTGACCCCTGTGATTTCCCCAAATGTGGGTAACTCGACTGCATTATTTGTGGTAGTGGGGGACTGTGTTTGTGTTTTCCTCTGGTCAGCTCTGGTAAAAGTCAGATTTCTTTGTTTCAGATCTTCCTCTAGCCTTGTTCTTCTTTCAAGAGTTCCCTTGTGCTGCCTCAGTTGGATCTCCTTCACTTGACAGGGGGGTGCCCGAGCAGCGACCCTCCCCAGCTCAAGCCCAACTCCTACTTACCTGCCAGGTGAGATACTATGATCATGAAGGTGCTTCTCCCAGGGCAAGGCTCACCCATTGCACTCTGGGTGTGCTGCCCCTGCGATTTCCCCAAATGTGGGAAACTTGACTGCATAATTTGTGTTTCCCCTGGTCGGCTCTCGTATAATTCAGATCTCTTTGTCTCAGGTCTCTCTCCAGCCTAGTTTGCTGTCTGTTTCCACTTCTTTTTTCTTGAGCCCCTCCCTTTTATACCCTTGTGCACTATCCTGACTTCTCCTCCTGTCTGCTTACTTTGTGCCTTCCAATGCACAATGCAAACTACACACCCTTTTACTTGCCTTACAGAGCAGCTCTGGAGCTGTTACAGTGCCAAGCTGCTGTAAGAAATCAGCTTGAATGCTTCAGGGGCTGGGGCATTGTCAACATGAGCCCCACACCGAAGGAGGGTTTGGGTGTTTAATGCGAACTAAGGGTCATCCAAGCGCCGCAAAAGGCCGCCATGCCCTGCATACCCCTTTTCTCTTTTCATATGCAGATGAGGGTTCCAGCCAACTTTGGCCCACTGCTTGGATGACATCACCGTATGCAAATCCATCTTCTGCAGAACTTCCCCCAGGAATGCTTGTACTAGTTGTTGCATTTGGTTTGTTGTTTGGGGGTGCTTCAGTATTAGGCAGCCTTCTGCCCTCCCATGTTCATCTGAAAATATGTGTTCTCCCTGCAGTTGTTGTCTCCAGATGAGAGTTCCCTTGTGCTGCCTCAGTTGAATCTCCTTTACTTGACAGAGATGTGCCTGAGCAGCGGCCCTCCCCAGCCCTATCCCAAATCATACTTATTTTGCATAGGCGATACCATGGTCATGAAGATTGTTCTCCCAGGGTGAGGTTCATTCATTGCATTCTGGGTATGCTGACCCCTGTGATTTCCCCAAATGTGGGAAACTCGACTGCATTATTTGTGGTAGTGGGGGACTGTGTTTGTGCTTTCCTCTGGTCAGCTCTGGTAAAAGTCAGATTTCTTTGTCTCAGATCTTCCTCTAGCCTTGTTCTTCTTTCGAGAGTTCCCTTGTGCTGCCTCAGTTGGATCTCCTTCACTTGACAGGGGGTGCCCGAGCAGCAATCCTCCACAGCTCTGGCCCAACTCCTACTTACCTGCCAGGAGAGATACTATGATCTTCACTGTTAGGGCAATCAGGATGTGGAATTCCCTGCCAGGGAAGGTGGTAATGGCGGACTCTGTAATTGGATTTAAAAAAGGAATGGATACATTTCTGAATGAAAAAGCTATCCAAGGTTATAATACTTAAAATATCAACATGGTTAATCCGGGGGTAACATGAGTTGTAGTAGCTAACTAGTCATAAAACATTATTCAGCAAGTATGTAGAATCATCACAACTTAAAACAGGTTGAACACGATGGGCAATTTGCCTCTATTCAACCTCAAAAACTATGTTACTATATGTTACTATATTACTATGTTACTGTAGTATACAGAACACCACAATGCAATGAGCAGTGATAGTGAGCACTGATGAGGATACTAGAACTGACACTGAGCAGCAAGATGCAGCACTGGACTATTAGTAATGTACTGTAGTATGCTGAGCACAACAATGCAGCACAAGACAATGAGCAGTGATACTGAGCACTGATGAGGATACTACTGAGAACTGACACTGAGCAGGAGAGACACACTACTAGTATTACTGAGCAGCAATAAGTATCCACTGATACTGAGCACTGATATTGAGATTTCCACTGAGAGAACATAGCCACGTCCTCTCCGCTCTCTCTTCAATGCACGAGTAAAAATGGCGGCAACGCGCAGCTCTTTATATGAAATCCGAATCTCGCGAGAATCCGACAGCGGGATGATGACATTTTCCCTTGTTCAGGTTTTCCGAGTCAGGCGGGAACAACCGAGCCTGCCTCGTACCAGTGTAAACCACGTGGAGTTCGTGGGGAATTCGGTTCTCGGAGAACCGAACCCGCTCCTCTCTACCTTATACCCATCAATTTTTTTTATTTTCAATCTAAGCCCCTGCAGTTTTCTGTAAGCATCTGCTTTGCTATGATGATCAACAAGTCACAAGGGCAAACACTCAGGGCTTGAGGCGTAGATCTTAGGACCAGCTGCTACAAGCATGGCAGAGGTGTCACTATCACTGGTGACACCCAGAGAGGTGGCGAGGGAGATTGTAATGCAGTGCGCGCAGATAAGCAGCGCAATGGTAAAAAGGAGGCATGGTTTCATAGGTAGGGGCGTGGCCTGGTGGCCTGAATCTACATTTTGTTGCTCCGGGTGTCCCGGGGGTTGGGGGCTGCACCGGGGACTAGTGTGTGAGCGGTGCTGGCTCCTGCACAGTGACATGGCATGGCCACTAGAGATGTGCACCGGAAATTTTTCGGGTTTTGTGTTTTGGTTTTGGGTTCGGTTCCGCGGCCGTGTTTTGGGTTCGAACGCGTTTTGGCTAAACCTCACCGAAATTTTTTTGTCGGATTCGGGTGTGTTTTGGATTCGGGTGTTTTTTTCAAAAAACCCTAAAAAACAGCTCAAATCATAGAATTTGGGAGTCATTTTGATCCCAAAGTATTATTAACCTCAATAACCATAATTTCCACTCATTTTCAGTCTATTCTTAACACCTCACACCTCACAATATTATTTTTAGTCCTAAAATTTGCACCGAGGTCGCTGGATGACTAAGCTCAGTGACCCAAGTGGCCGACACAAACACCTGGCCCATCTAGGAGTGGCACTGCAGTGTCACGCATGATGGCCCTTCCAAAAAACACTCCCCAAACAGCACATGACGCAAAGAAAAAAAGAGGCGCAATGAGGTAGCTGTGTGACTAAGCTCAGCGACCCAAGTGGCCGACACAAACACCTGGCCCATCTAGGAGTGGCACTGCAGTGTCACGCAGGATGGCCCTTCCAAAAAACACTCCCCAAACAGCACATGACGCAAAGAAAAAAAGAGGCGCAATGAGGTAGCTGTGTGACTAAGCTCAGCGACCCAAGTGGACGACACAAACACCTGGCCCATCTAGGAGTGTCACTGCAGTGTCACGCAGGATGGCCCTTCCAAAAAACACTCCCCAAACAGCACATGACGCAAAGAAAAAAAGAGGCGCAATGAGGTAGCTGTGTGACTAAGCTCAGCGACCCAAGTGGCCGACACAAACACCTGGCCCATCTAGGAGTGGCACTGCAGTGTCACGCAGGATGGCCCTTCCAAAAAACACTCCCCAAACAGCACATGACGCAAAGAAAAATAAAAGAAAAAAGAGGTGCAAGGTGGAATTGCCTTGGGCCCTCCCACCCACCCTTATGTTGTATAAACAGGACATGCACACTTTAACCAACCCATCATTTCAGTGACAGGGTCTGCCACACGACTGTGACTGAAATGACGGGTTGGTTTGGACCCCCACCAAAAAAGAAGCAATTAATCTCTCCTTGCACAAACTGGCTCTATAGAGGCAAGATGTCCACCTCATCATCCTCCGATTCATCACCGTGTACATCCCCCTCCTCACAGATTATCAATTCGTCCCCACTGGAATCCACCATCTCAGCTCCCTGTATACTTTGTGGAGGCAATTGCTGCTGGTCAATGTCTCCACGGAGAAATTGATTATAATTCATTTTAATGAACATCATCTTCTCCACATTTTCTGGAAGTAACCTCGTACGCCGATTGCTGACAAGGTGAGCGGCGGCACTAAACACTCTTTCGGAGTACACACTTGTGGGAGGGCAACTTAGGTAGAATAAAGCCAGTTTGTGCAAGGGCCTCCAAATTGCCTCTTTTTCCTGCCAGTATACGTACGGACTGTCTGACGTGCCTACTTGGATGCGGTCACTCATATAATCCTCCACCATTCTTTCAATGGTGAGAGAATCATATGCAGTGACAGTAGACGACATGTCCGTAATCGTTGGCAGGTCCTTCAGTCCGGACCAGATGTCAGCATCAGCAGTCGCTCCAGACTGCCCTGCATCACCGCCAGCGGGTGGGCTCGGAATTCTGAGCCTTTTCCTCGCACCCCCAATTGCGGGAGAATGTGAAGGAGGAGCTGTTGACCGATCAAGTTCCGCTTGACTTGATAATTTTCTCACCAGCAGGTCTTTGAACCCCTGCAGACTTGTGTCTGCCGGAAAGAGAGATACAACGTAGGTTTTAAATCTAGGATCGAGCACGGTGGCCAAAATGTAGTGCTCTGATTTCAACAGATTGACCACCCGTGAATCCTGGTTAAGCGAATGAAGGGCTCCATCCACAAGTCCCACATGCCTAGCGGAATCGCTCTGTCTTAGCTCCTCCTTCAATGTCTCCAGCTTCTTCTGCAAAAGCCTGATGACGGGAATGACCTGACTCAGGCTGGCAGTGTCTGAACTGACTTCACGTGTGGCAAGTTCAAAAGGTTGCAGAACCTTGCACAACGTTGAAATCATTCTCCACTGCGCTTGAGACAGGTGCATTCCACCTCCTATATCGTGGTCAGATGTATAGGCTTGAATGGCCTTTTGCTGCTCCTCCATCCTCTGAAGCATATAGAGGGTTGAATTCCACCTCGTTACCACTTCTTGCTTCAGATGATGGCAGGGCAGGTTCAGGCGTTTTTGGTGTTGCTCCAGTCTTCTGTACGTGGTGCCTGTACGCCGAAAGTGTCCCGCAATTCTTGTGGCCACCGACAGCATCTCTTGCACGCCCCTGTCGTTTTTTAAATAATTCTGCACCACCAAATTCAAGGTATGTGCAAAACATGGGACGTGCTGGAATTTGCCCAGATATAATGCACGCACAATATTGCTGGCGTTGTCCGATGCCACAAATCCACAGGAGAGTCCAATTGGGGTAAGCCATTCTGTGATGATCTTCCTTAGTTGCCGTAAGAGGTTTTCAGCTGTGTGCGTATTCTGGAAAGCGGTGATACAAAGCGTAGCCTGCCTAGGAAAGAGTTGGCGTTTGCGAGATGCTGCTACTGGTGCCGCCGCTGCTGTTCTTGCGGCGGGAGTCAATACATCTACCCAGTGGGCTGTCACAGTCATATAGTCCTGAGTCTGCCCTGCTCCACTTGTCCACATGTCCGTGGTTAAGTGGACATTGGGTACAACTGCATTTTTTAGGACACTGGTGAGTCTTTTTCTGAGGTCTGTGTACATTTTCGGTATCGCCTGCCTAGAGAAATGGAACCTAGATGGTATTTGGTACCGGGGACACAGTACCTCAATCAAGTCTATAGTTGGCTCTGAAGTAATGATGGATACCGGAACCACGTTTCTCACTGCCCAGGATGCCAAGGCCTCAGTTATCCGCTTTGCAGCAGGATGACTGCTGTGATATTTCATCTTCCTTGCAAAAGACTGTTGGACAGTCAATTGCTTGGTGGAAGTAGTAAAAGTGGTCTTACGACTTCCCCTCTGGGATGACCATCGACTCCCAGCAGCAACAACAGCAGCGCCAGCAGCAGTAGGCGTTACACTCAAGGATGCATCGGAGGAATCCCAGGCAGGAGAGAACTCGTCAGAATTGTCAGTGACATGGCCTGCAGGACTATTGGCATTCCTGGGGAAGGAGGAAATTGACACTGAGGGAGTTGGTGGGGTGGTTTGCGTGAGCTTGGTTACAAGAGGAAGGGATTTACTGGTCAGTGGACTGCTTCCGCTGTCGCCCAAAGTTTTTGAACTTGTCACTGACTTATGATGAATGCGCTGCAGGTGACGTATAAGGGAGGATGTTCCGAGGTGGTTAACGTCCTTACCCCTACTTATTACAGCTTGACAAAGGCAACACACGGCTTGACACCTGTTGTCCGCATTTCTGTTGAAATACTTCCACACCGAAGAGCTGATTTTTTTGGTATTTTCACCAGGCATGTCAATGGCCATATTCCTCCCACGGACAACAGGTGTCTCGCCGGGTGCCTGACTTAAACAAACCACCTCACCATCAGAATCCTCCTTGTCAATTTCCTCCCCAGCGCCAGCAACACCCATATCCTCCTCATCCTGGTGTACTTCAACACTGACATCTTCAATCTGACTATCAGGAACTGGACTGCGGGTGCTCCTTCCAGCACTTGCAGGGGGCGTGCAAATGGTGGAAGGTGCATGCTCTTCACGTCCAGTGTTGGGAAGGTCAGGCATCGCAACCGACACAATTGGACTCTCCTTGTGGATTTGTGATTTTGAAGAACGCACAGTTCTTTGCTGTGCTTTTGCCAGCTTAAGTCTTTTCATTTTTCTAGCGAGAGGCTGAGTGCTTCCATCCTCATGTGAAGCTGAACCACTAGCCATGAACATAGGCCAGGGCCTCAGCCGTTCCTTGCCACTCCGTGTGGTAAATGGCATATTGGCAAGTTTACGCTTCTCCTCCGACGATTTTTATTTAGATTTTTGAGTCCTTTTTTTACTGATCTTTTGTGTTTTGGATTTTACATGCTCTGTACTATGACATTGGGCATCGGCCTTGGCAGACGACGTTGATGGAATTTCATCGTCTCGGCCATGACTAGTGGCAGCAGCTTCAGCACGAGGTGGAAGTGGATCTTGATCTTTCCCTATTTTTGGAACCTCAACATTTTTGTTCTCCATATTTTAATAGGCACAACTAAAAGGCACCTCAGGTAAACAATGGAGATGGATGGATACTAGTATACTTATGGATGACGAGTGACTGACGACACAGAGGTAGCTACAGCCGTGGACTACCGTACTGCGTCTGCTAGTATAGAGATGATAATTAATGATATAAAAAAAAAATATATATAACTACTGTAGGTATATATAATATAATGACGGACCTGGTGGACACTGTCAGCAGACTGCTAAACTACTAGTATGAAGAAGATAGAAAAAAACTTCCACCACAGGTAGGTAGGTATACAATTATGGATGAGCACTGACGACACAGAGATAGCCACAGCCGTGGACTACCGTACTGCGTCTGCTAGTATAGAGATGATAATTAATGATATAAAAAAAAATATATATAACTACTGTAGGTATATATAATATAATGACGGACCTGGTGTAATTCAGATCTCTTTGTCTCAGGTCTCTCTCCAGCCTAGTTTGCTGTCTGTTTCCACTTCTCTTTTCTTGAGCCGCTGCCTTCTATGCCCTTGTGCACTCTCCTGACTTCTCCTGTCTGCTTACTTTGTGCCTTCCAACGCACAATGCAAACTACAGGTAGTGCTGCAGGGCCCACACCCTTTTACCTTGCCTTACAGAGCAGCTCTGGAGCTGTTACAGTGCCCAGCTGCAGCAAGAAATCAGCTTGAATGCTTCAGGTGCTGGGGCATAGCCAACAAGAGCCCCACACCGACGGAGGGTGGAGGTGTTTAATGCAAACTAGGGGTCAGCCAAGCGCCGCAAAAGGCCGCCATGCCCTGCATGCCCCTTTTCTCTTTTCATATGCAGACGAGGGTTGAAGCCAACTTTGACCCACTGCTTGGATGACATCACCATATGCAAATCCATCTGCGGCAGGCCTTCCCCCAGGAATGCTTGCACTAGTTGTTGCATTTGGTTTGTTGTTTGGGGGTGCTTCAGTATTAGGCAGCCTTCTGCCCTCCCATGTTCATCTGAAAATATGTGTTCTCCCTGCAGTTGTTGTCCCCAGATGAGAGTTCCCTTGTGCTGCCTCAGTTGAATCTCCTTTACTTGACAGAGATGTGCCTGAGCAGCGGCCCTCCCCAGCCCTATCCCAAATCATACTTATTTTGCATAGGAGATAACATGGTCATGAAGATTGTTCTCCCAGGGTTAGGTTCATTCATTGCATTCTGGGTATGCTGACCTCTGTGATTTCCCCAAATGTGGGAAACTCAACTGCATTATTTGTGGTAGTGGGGGACTGTGTTTGTGCTTTCCTCTGGTCAGCTCTGGTAAAAGTCAGATTTCTTTGTCTCAGATCTTCCTCTAGCCTTGTTCTTCTTTCAAGAGTTCCCTTGTGCTGCCTCAGTTGGATCTCCTTCACTTGACAGGGGGGTGCCCGAGCAGCGACCCTCCCCAGCTCTAGCCCAACTCCTACTTACCTGCCAGGTTAGATACTATGATCATGAAGTTGCTTCTCCCAGGGCAAGGCTCACCCATTGCACTCTGGGTGTGCTGCCCCTGCGATTTCCCCAAATGTGGGAAACTTGACTGCATAATTTGTGTTTCCCCTAGTCGGCTCTCATATAATTCAGATCTCTTTGTCTCAGGTCTCTCTCCAGCCTAGTTTGCTGTCTGTTTCCACTTCTTTTTTCTTGAGCCCCTCCCTTCTACACCCTTGTGCACTATCCTGACTTCTCCTCCTGTCTGCTTACTTTGTGCCTTCCGATGCACAATGCAAACTACAGGTAGTGCTGCAGGGCCCACACCCTTTTACTTGCCTTACAGAGCAGCTCTGGAGCTGTTACAGTGCCAAGCTGCTGAAAGAAATCAGCTTGATTGCTTCAGGGGCTGGGGCATGGCCAACATGAGCCCCACACCGAAGGAGGGTGGGGGTGTTTAATGCGAACTAAGGGTCATCCAAGCGCCGCAAAAGGCCGCCCTGCCCTGCATACCCCTTTTCTCTTTTCATATGCAGATGAGGGTTCCAGCCAACTTTGGCCCACTGCTTGGATGACATCACTGTATGCAAATCCGTCTTCTGCAGACCTTCCCCCTGGAATGCTTGAACTAGTTGTTGCATTTGGTTTGTTGTTTGGGGGTGCTTCAGTATTAGGCAGCCTTCTGCCCTCCCATGTTCATCTGAAAATATGTGTTCTCCCGGCAGTTGTTGTCCCCAGATGAGAGTTCCTTTGTGCTGCCTCAGTTGAATCTCCTTTACTTGACAGAGATGTGCCTGAGCAGCGGCCCTCCCCAGCCCTTTCCCAAATCATACTTATTTTGCATAGGAGATACCATGGTCATAAAGATTGTTCTCCCAGGGTGAGGTTCATTCATTGCATTCTGGGTATGCTGACCCCTGTGATTTCCCCAAATGTGGTAAACTCAACTGCATTATTTGTGGTAGTGGGGGACTGTGTTTGTGTTTTCCTCTGGTCAGCTCTGGTAAAAGTCAGATTTCTTTGTCTCAGATCTTCCTCTAGCCTTGTTCTTCTTTCGAGAGTTCCATTGTGCTGCCTCAGTTTGATCTCCTTCACTTGACAGGGGGGTACCCAGGCAGCGACCCTCCCCAGCTCTAGCCCAACTCCTACATACCTGCCAGGTGAGATACTATGATCATGAAGGTGCTTCTCCCAGGGCAAGGCTCACCCATTGCACTCTGGGTGTGCTGCTCCTGCGATTTCCCCAAATGTGGGAAACTTGACTGCATAATTTGTGTTTCCCCTGGTCGGCTCTCGTATAATTCAGATCTCTTTGTCTCAGGTCTCTCTCCAGCCTAGATTGCTGTCTGTTTCCACTTCTCTTTTCTTGAGCCGCTGCCTTCTATGCCCTTGTGCACTCTCCTGACTTCTCCTGTCTGCTTACTTTGTGCCTTCCAACGCACAATGCATACTACAGGTAGTGCTGCAGGGCCCACACCCTTTTACTTGCCTTTCAGAGCAGCTCTGGAGCTGTTACAGTGCCCAGCTGCTGCAAGAAATCAGCTTGAATGCTTCAGGGGCTGGGGCATAGCCAACATGAGCCCCACACCGACGGAGGGTGGAGGTGTTTAATGCGAACTAAGGGTCATCCAAGCGCCGCAAAAGGCCGCCATGCCCTGCATACCCCTTTTCTCTTTTCATATGCAGATGAGGGTTCCAGCCAACTTTGGCCCACTGCTTGGATGACATCACCGTATGCAAATCCGTCTTCTGCAGACCTTTTCCCAGGAATGCTTGTACTAGTTGTTGCATTTGGTTTGTTGTTTGGGGGTGCTTCAGTATTAGGCAGCCTTCTGCTCTCCCATGTTCATCTGAAAATATGTGTTCTCCCTGCAGTTGTTGTCCCCAGATGAGAGTTCCCTTGTGCTGCCTCAGTTGAATCTCCTTTACTTGACAGAGATGTGCCTGAGCAGCGGCCCTCCCCAGCCCTATCCCAAATCATACTTATTTTGCATAGGAGATACCATTGTCATGAAGATTGTTCTCCCAGGGTGAGGTTCATTCATTGCATTCTGGGTATGCTGACCCCTGTGATTTCCCCAAATGTGGGAAACTCGACTGCATTATTTGTGGTAGTGGGGGACTGTGTTTGTGCTTTCCTCTGGTCAGCTCTGGTAAAAGTCAGATTTCTTTGTCTCAGATCTTCCTCTAGCCTTGTTCTTTTTTCGAGAGTTTCCTTGTGCTGCCTCAGTTGGAGCTCCTTCACTTGACAGGGGGGTGCCCGAACAGCGACCCTCCCCAGCTCTAGCCCAACTCCTACTTACCTGCCAGGTGAGATACTATGATCAGGAAGGTGCTTCTCCCAGGGCAAGGCTCACCCAATGCACTCTGGGTGTGCTGCTCCTACGATTTCCCCAAATGTGGGACACTTGATTACATAATTTGTGTTTCCTCTGGTCGGCTCTCGTATAATTCAGATCTCTTTGTCTCAGGTCTCTCTCCAGCCTAGTTTGCTGTCTGTTTCCACTTCTCTTTTCTTGAGCCGCTCCCTTCTATGCCCTTGTGCACTATCCTGACTTCTCCCGTCTGCTTACTTTGTGCCTTCCAAAGCACAATGCAAACTACAGGTAGTGCTGCAGGGCCCACACCCTTTTACTTGCTTTACAGAGCAGCTCTGGAGCTGTTACAGTGCCCAGCTGCTGCAAGAAATCAGCTTGAATGCTTCAGGGGCTGGGGCATAGCCAACATGAGCCCCACACCGAAGGAAGGTGGAGGTGTTTAATGCGAACTAGGGGTCATCCAAGCGCCGCAAAAGGCCGCCATGCCCTGCACACCCCATTTTTATTTTCATATGCAGACGAGGGTTGAAGCCAACTTTGACCCACTGCTTGGATGACATCACCATATGCAAATCCATCTGCTGCAGGCCTTCCCCCAGGAATGCTTGCACTAGTAGTTGCATTTGGTTTGTTGTTTGGGGGTGCTTCAGTATTAGGCAGCCTTCTGCCCTCCCATGTTCATCTGAAAATATGTGTTCTCCCTGCAGTTGTTGTCCCCAGATGAGAGTTCCCTTGTGTTGCCTCAGTTGAATCTCCTTTACTTGACAGAGATGTGCCTGAGCAGCGGCCCTCCCCAGCCCTATCCCAAATCATACTTATTTTGCATAGGAGATACCATGGTCATGAAGATTGTTCTCCCAGGGTGAGGTTCATTCATTGCACTCTGGGTATGCTGACCCCTGTGATTTCCCCAAATGTGGGAAACTCGACTGCATTATTTGTGGTAGTGGGGGACTGTGTTTGTGCTTTCCTCTGGTCAGCTCTGGTAAAAGTCAGATTTCTTTGTCTCAGATCTTCCTCTAGCCTTGTTCTTCTTTCGAGAGTTCCCTTGTGCTGCCTCAGTTGGATCTCCTTCACTTGACAGGGGGTGCCCGAGCAGCAATCCTCCACAGCTCTAGCCCAACTCCTACTTACCTGCCAGGTGAGATACTATGATCTTCACTGTTAGGGCAATCAGGATGTGGAATTCCCTGCCAGGGAAGGTGGTAATGGCGGACTCTGTAATTGGATTTAAAAAAGGAATGGATACATTTCTGAATGAAAAAGCTATCCAAGGTTATAATACTTAAAATATCAACATGGTTAATCCGGGGGTAACATGAGTTATAGTAGTTAACTAGTCATAAGACATTATTCAGCAAGTATGTAGAATCATCACAACTTAAAACAGGTTGAACACGATGGGCAATTTGCCTCTATTCAACCTCAAAAACTATGTTACTATATGTTACTATATTACTATGTTACTGTAGTATACAGAACACCACAATGTAATGAGCAGTGATAGTGAGCACTGATGAGGATACTAGAACTGACACTGAGCAGCAAGATGCAGCACTGGACTATTAGTAATGTACTGTAGTATGCTGAGCACCACAATGCAGCACAAGACAATGAGCAGTGATACTGAGCACTGATGAGGATACTACTGAGAACTGACACTGAGCAGGAGAGACACACTACTAGTATTACTGAGCAGCAATAAGTAACCACTGATACTGAGCACTGATATTGAGATTTCCACTGAGAGAACATAGCCACGTCCTCTCCGCTCTCTCTTCAATGCACGAGTAAAAATGGCGGCAACGCGCAGCTCTTTATATGGAATCCGAATCTCGCGAGAATCCGACAGCGGGATGATGACATTTTCCCTTGTTCAGGTTTTCCGAGTCAGGCGGGAACAACCGAGCCTGCCTCGGACCAGTGTAAACCACGTGGAGTTCGTCGGGAATTCGGTTCTCGGAGAACCGAACCCGCTCCTCTCTACCTTATACCCATCAATTTTTTTATTTTCAATCTAAGCCCCTGCAGTTTTCTGTAAGCATCTGCTTCGCTATGATGATCAACAAGTCACAAGGGCAAACACTCAGGGCTTGAGGCGTAGATCTTAGGACCAGCTGCTACAAGCATGGCAGAGGTGTCACTATCACTGGTGACACCCAGCACAAGGGAACTCTCGTCTGGGGACAACAACTGCAGGGAGACCACATCTGTTCAGATGAACATGGGAGGGTGGAAGGCTGCCTAATATTGAAGCACCATCAAATATCAAACCATATGCAACAACTAGTACAAGCATTCCAGGGGGAAGGTCTGCAGAAGACGGATTTGCATACGGTGATGTCATCCAAGCAGTGGACCAAAGTTGGCTGGAACCCTCATCTGCATATGAAAAGAGAAAAGGGGCATGCAGGGCATGGCGGCCTTTTGCGGTGCTTGGATGACCCCTAGTTCGCATTAAACACCCCCACCCTCCTTTGGTGTGGGGCTCATGTTGGCCATGCCCCATCCCCTGAAGCATTCAAGCTGATTTCTTGCAGCAGCTGGGCACTGTAACAGCTCCAGAGCTGTTCTGTAAGGCAAGTAAAAGGGTGTGGGCCCTGCAGCACCACCTGTAGTTCGCATTGTGCGTTGGAAGGCACAAAGTAAGCAGACGGGAGGAGAAGTCAGGATAGTGCGCAAGGGCATCCTTTTCTCTTAGTCCGTAGAGGATGCTGGGGTCACATTAAGAACCATGGGGTATAGACGGGATCCGCAAGAGACATGGGCACTTTAAGACTTTCAAAGGGTGTGAACTGGCTCCTCCCTCTATGCCCCTCCTCCAGACTCCAGTTATAGGAACTGAGCCCAGGGAGACGGACATTTCGAGGAAAGGATTTATTGTTAAACTAAGGTGAGCATCTTACCAGCTCACACCTTAAGCATGCCGCAGAACGTGGCATTCAACAGAACACAAGCCAACGGCATGAACAATTGCAGCAAAAAGCTGACCAGAACCATAACACAACATGTGTATAACCACAAGTAATAACTGCAGACACAGTATGGACTGGGACGGGTGCCCAGCATCCTCTACGGACTAAGAGAAAAGGATTTACCGGTAGGTATTAAAATCCTATTTTCTCATACGACCTAGAGGATGCTGGGGTCACATTAAGAACCATGGGGTTATACCAAAGCTCTTGAACGGGTGGGAGAGTGCGTACGACTCTGCAGCACCGAATGACCCAACTTGAGGTTATCATCAGCCAAGGTATCAAACTTGTAAAACTTAGCAAAAGTGTTTACTAAATAGCTGCTCGGCAAAATTGCAATGCCGAGACTCCCCGACCAGCTGCCCAGGATGAACCCACCTTTCTAGTAGAATGGGTCTTCACCTATTTCAGTAACGGCAATCCTGCCGTGGAATGAGCATGCTGAATCTTACCACAGATCCAGCGCATAATGGTCTACATGGAAGCAGGACACCCAATCCTGTTGGGAGCATACAGGACAAACAGAGCCTCTGTTTTCCTAATCTGAACCGTTCTGGTGACATAAATTTTCAAAGTTCTGACCACAGCCAGAGACTTTGACTCAACGAAGGTGTCAGTGGCCAAAGGCACCATGTGGAAAGATGAACCACCTTCGGCAGAAATTGTTGACGTGTCCTCAATTCTGCTCTATCTTCATGAAAGATCAAATAAAGGCTCTTGTGATACTGCATGGTTTGTACTGTTTTCCATGTGCTCCCAGATCTTTCAAGCAAGTAGCATGGTCAAGAAAGTTCTGTTTGAAAAGTAACAACATTTACTGTCATTGTTATAGAATTTGGGAGAAAAAACAAGAAGAAATCTGCACTGTTGACGCACTGGACAGAATGAATGAATCATAAAATATAACCTTTATTAAGTATGTATTAAAATTGGATAAATATTAATATTATTATCCCAAACTGCAGTGAAACATAAAGGTTAAAATCACAGAACTAACATACATGTGCATAAGAAGAATAAAGAGATGTGAAAAAAAGGTTTAAAAAGCGTGTCCGTGTGTGATTATTTTTGAAGGCACAACCCTGGCGGGGTTGTTTATATAGATATATATGTTGCTAATAATCACTTTCTAGCGTAATGTTATTAAATAGCTGTTAGTATCTATGTCGTCAGGTACCACTGGGTCGTATCCTATATACTCCCTTCACTCAATAGGGGTTACCTCCCGGGAAGCCATCCCCATTGGCGAATTTGTGGGGGTGATTGAGTATAACCGGTAAGCTAACCTCCAATTTGTGGGGTGCTTAGGTAGATGGGGATCACTTATTTCTCTGTGTCCCCTAAGACTATATTCCTAAATTCAATACCATAGGGGGATAGCTTTCTATATCGGATAAGGAATCACTTGATAGGGAAATCTCTATGCATCATGGAAAGATCATATTTATTAATATCCAAACTAAAAAAATGATGAATAGCTTTAATTTAGCTGTTTAGATATAGTTAATTGGCGAGATATACCAACAGGTGCGGTTGCCTTAAGGAATATGGCAATTCCAATATAAATAGCAGCCCTCCTTCATATAATCAGCCAGATCTTATTAAATCTGGTCCAGATATAGCCGTTCAGATATACTTAATTGACAACATATATCAATCGGTGGGGTTGCCTTAAGGAATATAGCAATTCCAATTCTCATATAAATAGCAACCTTCCTTCATATATTCAGCCAGATCTTATTTAATCTGATCTAGGCGTAGGCAATAATGCTTTCCTTAGAGGTATAGCCACCTCAATTCTTATTAGGAAGCAAAGTGTCTGTCATAATGGTTTATCCAATTCATCTAAGAAATAATATATTCCATGTGTCAGAGATTCATTACTCTCTATTTACACTGTTAAAGAGTTAATTCTTATTATGTTACAGTGTAATGAAATTATCATATAGGGAGATGTGGCAATTCCATGTGCTATATATATAATAACCCTTAGTGGTCCAGATTCCACAATGAGGAATTTTCTTATAAACCGCTGAAACACACAGCTGTTTGACTGACTTCCAAATATATCTATCTCACTTTGTAACAGTCTTATGATAGAGAAACTGTTACATATTCGGTCACTTAGTTATCTAAAGGTAAACAGACTCAGTGTGAGGGTAATATAATATATCAAATGCGCTGTCAATAATCGTGGTAACTGGTGTAATAATGTGGTATATTGAGTATGCTAGTAAGGCATATAACTGCTCTCCAGCCTTTAAGTGTTACCAATCAATTTGTTACACTGTAAAGGATTTATGGTGTCCTGTTAGGACATGCAGCTGCTAGGCTGACTCAAAGATTTATCCATTTGTAACAATTATGTAACAGTTATATACATGTTACTGGTATTACATAGAAATAGTATGACACAGGCCAGCAGTCCCATGTGTCTAGATTCCACAATAGGAGATTTTCTTTGTCTTATAAACTGCTGGAACACACAGCTGCTAGACTGACTTCAAATATATATATTACTTTGTAACAGTCTTATAGTAAAGAGACTGTTACACACTGTCATTTAGTTATCTCAAGGTTAGCAGATTCTGTGTGAGGATAGTGTTCTGTTAGAACATGCAGCTGCTAGGCTGACTCATAGAAAATGTATCCATTTGTAACAAATGACACATACAGCATTAAATTAATATCTATAGCAGCCCATGTGACATCTCTACTCTTATCATAATTGTCTGGTTATTGCCAATCTGGACAGCAGGAGTGATATATATTCACTAGTCCCAATATCCCATCATATAAATATACCCACACTGATATACTTTCTTATCAAGAGTTATTAGTAGCTATCTGTATGCACTTTAGACATTGTAATTGCTAAGTGACATCATATCTAGTGTATTCCTTTCTTATAGCTCAGCTTCTATTCCCTATTAGTGGAGACTAACAGCTAACATCATAATCATATATTTTTGTTTTATAACATTTCACATGAGTCAAATACACGAGGACACGCCGTGCCCTACACGCGTGTTTCACTGCATCTATGGCAACTTACATTAAAGCTAACAAGAAAGCACACTCGTTCTGTCTTTAAACAGATAAAAGAAACCCCAATAATATGGGGCATGCAAAAATTTAGATAAAACTCAGTTTTGCTCCTCTCCACGGAAATCTTTAGTAAAAGGCGAAAGATTTGTTCGTTCTGAAGAGAAACCAGAGCATGACCAAGATTCCACCTGTCGCCTGAGTGCCATGCCAGCAGTCCTCATTCAGCTCAAAGTGAGCACCCAATATGAAAGAAAGAAAGCAGATTTCTCACCAGGCTTCCCCTTGCTATAAGCATGGTTTGTACTCTTTTCCATGTGCTCCCAGATCTTTCAAGCAATTAGTATGGTCAAGAAAGTTCTGCTTGAAAAGAAACAGACATTTACTGTCATTGTTATACAAATAAACTTACATTAAAGCCAACAAGAAAGCTCACTCGTTCTGTCTTTAAACTGATAAAAGAAACCCCAATAATATGGGGCATGCAAAAATTGAGATAAAACTCAGTTTTGCTCCTCTCCACGGATAATCTTTAATAAAAGGCGAAAGATTTGTTCATTCTGAAGAGAAACCAGAGCATGACCAAGATTCCACCTGTCGCCTGAGTGCCATGCCAGCAGTCCTCATTCAGCTCAAAGTGAGCACCCAATATGAAAGAAAGAAAGCAGATTTCTCACCAGGCTTCCCCTTGCTATAAGCATGGTTTGTACTCTTTTCCATGTGCTCCCAGATCTTTCAAGCAATTAGTATGGTCAAGAAAGTTCTGCTTGAAAAGAAACAGACATTTACTGTCATTGTTATACAAATAAACTTACATTAAAGCCAACAAGAAAGCTCACTCGTTCTGTCTTTAAACTGATAAAAGAAACCCCAATAATATGGGGCATGCAAAAATTGAGATAAAACTCAGTTTTGCTCCTCTCCACGGATAATCTTTAATAAAAGGCGAAAGATTTGTTCATTCTGAAGAGAAACCAGAGCATGACCAAGATTCCACCTGTCGCCTGAGTGCCATGCCAGCAGTCCTCATTCAGATCAAAGTGAGCGCCCAATTTGAAAGAAAGCAGATTTCTCACCTGGCTTCTCCTTGCTATAAGCATGGTTTGTACTGTATTCCATGTGCTCCCAGATCTTTCAAGCAAGTAGCATGGTCAAGAAAGTTCTGTTTGAAAAGAAACAAACATTTACTGTAATTTCTATGCAAATGAGCTTTCATTAAAGCACACTCATTCTATCTTTAAACCGATAAAAGAAACCCCAAAAAGATGGGGCATGCAAAAATTGAGGTAAAACTCAGTTTTGCTCCTCTCCACGGAAATCTTTAGTAAAAGGCGAAAGATTTGTTCGTTCTGAAGAGAAACCAGAGCATGACCAAGATTTTCATCTGAAAATATGTGTTCTCCCTGCAGTTGTTGTCCCCAGATGAGAGTTCCCTTGTGCTGCCTCAGTTGAATCTCCTTTACTTGACAGAGATGTGCCTGAGCAGCGGCCCTCCCCAGCCCTATCCCAAATCATACTTATTTTGCATAGGAGATACCATGGTCATGAAGATTGTTCTCCCAGGGTGAGGTTCATTCATTGCATTCTGGGTATGCTGACCCCTGTGATTTCCCCAAATGTGGGAAACTCGACTGCATTATTTGTGGTAGTGGGGGACTGTGTTTGTGCTTTCCTCTGGTCAGCTCTGGTAAAAGTCAGATTTCTTTGTCTCAGATCTTCCTCTAGCCTTGTTCTTCTTTCGAGAGTTCCCTTGTGCTGCCTCAGTTGGATCTCCTTCACTTGACAGGGGGTGCCCGAGCAGCAATCCTCCACAGCTCTAGCCCAACTCCTACTTACCTGCCAGGTGAGATACTATGATCTTCACTGTTAGGGCAATCAGGATGTGGAATTCCCTGCCAGGGAAGGTGGTAATGGCGGACTCTGTAATTGGATTTAAAAAAGGAATGGATACATTTCTGAATGAAAAAGCTATCCAAGGTTATAATACTTAAAATATCAACATGGTTAATCCGGGGGTAACATGAGTTATAGTAGCTAACTAGTCATAAAACATTATTCAGCAAGTATGTAGAATCATCACAACTTAAAACAGGTTGAACACGATGGGCAATTTGCCTCTATTCAACCTCAAAAACTATGTTACTATATGTTACTATATTACTATGTTACTGTAGTATACAGAAAACCAAAATGCAATGAACAGTGATAGTGAGCACTGATGAGGATACTAGAACTGACACTGAGCAGCAAGATGCAGCACTGGACTATTAGTAATGTACTGTAGTATGCTGAGCACCACAATGCAGCACAAGACAATGAGCAGTGATCTGAGCACTGATGAGGATACTACTGAGAACTGACACTGAGCAGGAGAGACACACTACTAGTATTACTGAGCAGCAATAAGTAACCACTGATACTGAGCACTGCTATTGAGATTTCCACTGAGAGAACATAGCCACGTCCATTCCGCTCTCTCTTCAATGCACGAGTAAAAATGGCGGCAACGCGCAGCTCTTTATATGGAATCCGAATCTCGCGAGAATCCGACAGCGGGATGATGACATTTTCCCTTGTTCAGGTTTTCCGAGTCAGGCGGGAACAACCGAGCCTGCCTCGGACCAGTGTAAACCACGTGGAGTTCGTGGGGAATTCGGTTCTCGGAGAACCGAACCCGCTCCTCTCTACCTTATACCCATCAATTTTTTTATTTTCAATCTAAGCCCCTGCAGTTTTCTGTAAGCATCTGCTTCGCTATGATGATCAACAAGTCACAAGGGCAAACACTCAGGGCTTGAGGCGTAGATCTTAGGACCAGCTGCTACAAGCATGGCAGAGGTGTCACTATTACTGGTGACACCCAGAGAGGTGGCGAGGGAGATTGTAATGCAGTGCGCGCAGATAAGCAGCGCAATGGTAAAAAGGAGGCATGGTTTCATAGGTAGGGACGTGGCCTGGTGGCCTGAATCTACATTTTGTTGCTCCGGGTGTCCCGGGGGTTGGGGACTGCACCCGGGGACTAGTGTGTGAGCGGTGCTGGCTCCTGCACAGTGAAAAGGCATGGCCACCCAGCATGACGCCTCCCTTCTTGACCATGCTGTAATTGCAGTCGCACTGCAGTTCAGCGTGATCATAAAAAATGGTGTAGCCTCCTGCTGGTGCAGACTGTATGTGCGCGCAGGAAGCCGCCACCATTTTTGTGATCACAGCGGCTGAATGTGATGTCATACAGCCGCTGTGACCACGCCCCCTGTGTCTCCTCCATTGCAGACCCCATTTTGAAGCCTTGCACCCGCACCGCTCCATCCCTCACTTGGAAATGGAGTGTTGCTGACCCACCTATCCCCCCCCCCCCCCGCCCCGATTGACAGGCAGAGGCGATCGCATTCTCTGCGGGGTGCCGCAGAAAATGCAGGCACATGCGTATGCTGTTAGCAATTTTTGCAGTTGGATCGCTTATTGTGATTGCAATCCAACCTGAATCAGGCCCTATTACCTATCACAATGCGCTGCGGGCAGTACAAAATTGGGTTAATATAGGAGAAAAACCCCCAGACCTGTGCTCCTTAACTGTACCTGGTGGCTAGTGGAGCGGCTGCCCAGTAATCAGTGTCCACGCCAGTGCGCACACGGTCCACCCCCTACGGCCACGCTCCCCTTCAACAGCGGCCTCGTGATCCGGAAGGGTGGTGTGTGTGTGACTGACCTTAGGATGAAACCGGAGCCTCCGCTGCAGTGACCCAGCAACCAGGGCACGGGAGTATACAGCGTCGCTTGGAGTGATGAAGCTGCAGTAAAGATGTCTATTAGACCTAGCCTGCTGCAGCCCTTGTAGATTCTCATAAAACAAGTTCTTCTTTTCTTGTCAAAATTTATAGCTAAGAATAGGCTGCCTGAGGCAGGCCCCTGTTAAGTGGCCTGCTACTGAAGGCACCAACTACAAACTGAGCTCCCTGTTCATGGAAGCGGGGTTATAGAGGAGAATGCACTGAGCATCTTGGGAACAGTCAAAAGCTTTGAGCCGGTTGGTGCCTCAGATCAAGATCCTACTCTACACCCCAATGTGAATCCTTGTGGAGTCCAGTGTACCCCACAGAAGAAATTAATGTGTCACACCCATTGGCAGCAACCTTAGAATAGCTGCTGACGGGCACAATTGAGAATGGAAGGGGGGGGGGGACATTTGAATCCAGCACATAAATGCAATTCAAATATGTAATTTGTACCTTCCTATTTTAAAATATAATGGATGAACCTCACCCTGTGAGAACAATCTTCATGATCAAGAAATCTCATATGCAAAATAAGTATGAGTTGGGATAGGGCTGGGGAGGGTGTCTGCTCTGGCAGCCCCTCCCCCGTCAAGTTAAGGAGATTCAACTGAGGAAGCACAAGGGAACTCTCGTCTGGGGACAACAACTGCAGGGAGACCACATCTTTTCAGATGAACATGGGAGGGCGGAAGGCTGCCTAATACTGAAGCACCATCAAATATCAAACCATATGCAACATCTAGTACAAGCATTCCTGGGGGAAGGTCTGCAGCAGACGGATTTGCATACAGTGATGTTATCCAAGCAGTGGGCCAAAGTTGGCTGGAACCCTCATCTGCATATGAAAAGAGAAAAGGGGCGTGCAGGGCATGGCGGCCTTTTGCAGTGCTTGGATGACCCCTAGTTCTCATTAAACACCCCCACCCTCCTTTGGTGTGGGGCTCATGTTGGCCATGCCCCATCCCCTGAAGCATTCAAGCTGATTTCTTGCAGCAGCTGGGCACTGTAACAGCTCCAGAGCTGTTCTGTAAGGCAAGTAAAAGGGTGTGGGCCCTGCAGCACCACCTGTAGTTCGCATTGTGCGTTGGAAGGCACAAAGTAAGCAGACGGGAGGAGAAGTCAGGATAGTGCGCAAGGGCATCCTTTTCTCTTAGTCCGTAGAGGATGCTGGGGTCACATTAAGAACCATGGGGTATAGACGGGATCCGCAAGAGACATGGGCACTTTAAGACTATCAAAGGGTGTGAACTGGCTCCTCCCTCTATGCCCCTCCTCCAGACTCCAGTTATAGGAACTGTGCCCAGGGAGACGGACATTTCGAGGAAAGGATTTATTGTTAAACTAAGGTGAGCATCTTACCAGCTCACACCTTAAGCATGCCGCAGAACGTGGCATTCAACAGGACACAAGCCAACGGCATGAACAATTGCAGCGTGGCCTAAGTAAAAGGGGGTGTGACTTCGCGGGAGGACCCGCGATCGCGAGTCACGCCCCCGTTTTCGGCACTGAGGGGGCATGCCCAGCGCTCTGTGAGCCGCTGGCATGCCACCTCTCCCTCTGACTTCAGTGAATAGACGCTGTGCGCATGCGCACAGCGTCTATTCACCGCTGCTCTGCTAAGCAGGGCAGCGACAGACAGAGCCTCCCAACTGTCCTCCCCACCGCGGGACACTGCGGCCCGCAGGTGGGACAGCGGGACAGTCCCCAAAAAACGGGACTGTCCCGCGAAAATCGGGACAGTTGGGAGGTATGATATGGGGCATGCAAAAATTGAGATAAAACTCAGTTTTGCTCCTCTCCACGGAAATCTTTAATAAAAGGCGAAATATTTGTTAGTTCTGAAGAGAAACCAGAGCATGACCAAGATTCCACCTGTCGCCTGAGTGCCATGCCAGCAGTTCTCATTCAGCTGAAAGTGAGCACCCAATTTGAATGAAAGAAAGCAGATTTCTCACCAGGCTTACCCCTGCTATAAACATGGTTTGTACTCTTTTCCATGTGCTCCCAGATCTTTCAAGCAATTAGTGTGGTCAAGAAAGTTCTGTTTGAAAAGAAACAAACATTTACTGTAATTTCTATGCAAATGAGCTTACATTAAAGCACACTCGTTCTATCTTTAAACAGATAAAATAAAACCCCAATAAGATGGGGCAAGGAAAAAATGAGATAAAACTCAGTTTTGCTCCTCTCCACTGAAATCTTTAGTAAAAGGCGAAAGATTTGTTCGTTCTGAAGAGAAACCAGAGCATGACCAAGATTCCACCTGTCGCCTGAGTGCCATGCCAGCAGTTCTTATTCAGCTCAAAGTGAGCACCCAATTTGAAAGAAAGAAAGCAGATTTCTCACCAGGCTTCCCCTAGCTATAAACATGGTTTGTATTTTTTTCCATGTGTTCCCAGATCTTTCAAGCAATTAGTATAGTCAAGAAAGTTCTGTTTGAAAAGAAACAAACATTTACTGTCATTTCTATGCAAATGAGCTTACATTAAAGCACACTCGTTCTATCTTTAAACCGATAAAATAAAACCCCAATAAGATGGGGCATGCAAAATTTGAGATAAAACTCAGTTTTGCTCCTCTCCACGGAAATCTTTAGTAAAAGGCGAAAGATTTGTTCGTTCTGAAGAGAAACCAGAGCATGACCAAGATTCCACCTGTCGCCTGAGTGCCATGCCAGCCAGGGCCGGCTCCAGGCCTACTAGCACCCTGAGCGAGAAAATGTAAAAGTGCCCCCCCCCATGCGCGCGCCGAAGGCGCGCGCGCCCTTGAAAAAGTGGGCGTGGCCTCTTGAAAAAGTGGGCGTGGTCTCGTCCCCCAGCAGTGCCAGCTACACATGACATGCCCTCCAGCAGTGCCAGCTACACGTGCTAGTGTTCACTTTTTAGGGCAGGTTGCTGATCACAGGGAGGGCACATTTTTAAGTTAGGTGGGCAAAATGATGTACATACTGTAATGCTTGTTGTTCCCATTTCCACACGCTAAAGCATGGACAGTGCGCGCCGAAGGCGCGCAGCAAAAATTTAGGGGAGTTACTTCGTGGGGAAGGTGCGTAGCCACATTATAGTGGCAATTCACATTACACCACACAGTAGTGCAGCTAATACACATTGCACCAGGTAGAACCTCCTATAAGAGCACGTTAGACACATTGCGCCAGGTAGAGCACTGAGACACACTGCCCAGCCACAGACGCCTAGCGGGAACACTACATGATATGCCCCCCAGCAGTGCCAGCTACACATGACATGCCCCCCAGCAGTGCCAGCTACACGTGACATGCCCCCCAGCAGTGCCAGCTACATAAATGGCCACACAGTTCCAGATGGATAAATGCCCCCACAGCGCAGATATGCCCCCACAGTGCCACATACATTAATGCCCTCACAGTGCAAGATATGCCCCCACAGTGCAAGAAATGTCCCCACAGTGCAAGAAATGCCCCCACAGTGCAAGAAATGCCCCCACGGTGCCAGATACATAAATGCCCCCACGGTGCCAGATACATAAATGCCCCCACGGTGCCAGATACATAAATGCCCCCACGGTGCCTGATACATAAATGCCCCCACGGTGCCAGATACATAAATGCCCCCACGGTGCCAGATACATAAATGCCCCCACGGTGCCAGATACATAAATGTCCCCACGGTGCCTGATACATAAATGCCCCCACGGTGCATGATACATAAATGCCCCCACGGTGCATGATACATAAATGCCCCCACGGTGCCTGATACATAAATGCCCCCACGGTGCCTGATACATAAATGCCCCCACAGAGCCAGATAAATGCCCCCACAGTGCCAGATATGTCCCCACAGTGCCAGATATGCCCCCACAGTGCCAGATATGCCCCCACGGTGCCAGAAATGCCCCCACAGTGCCAGATAAATGCCCCCAGTGCCAGATAAATGCCCCCACAGTGCCAGATAAATGCCCCCACAGAGCCAGATAAATGCCCCCACAGTGCCAGAAATGCCCCCACAGTGCCAGAAATGCCCCCACAGTGCCAGATATGCCCCCACAGTGCCAGATATGCCCCCACAGTGCCAGATATGCCCCCACAGTGCCTGATATGTCCCCACAGTGCCAGAAATGCCCCCACAGTGCCAGAAATGCCCCCACAGTGCCAGATAAATGCCCCCACAGAGCCAGATAAATGCCCCCACAGAGCCAGATAAATGCCCCCACAGAGCCAGATAAATGCCCCCACAGTGCCAGAAATGCCCCCACAGTGCCAGAAATGCCCACACAGTGCCAGAAATGCCCCCACAGTGCCAGAAATGTCCCCACAGTGCCTGATATGCCCCCACAGGGCCAGATATGTCCCCACAGTGCCAAATATGCCCCCACAGAGCCAGATATGCAATGCCCCCACAGTGCCAGAAATGCCCCCACAGTGCCAGAAATGCCCCCCACAGAGCCAGAAATGCCCCCACAGTGCCAGAAATGCCCCCACATAACCAAAAATGCCCCCTGTGTGCCAGAAATGCCCCCACAGTGCGGATCTCCCCCCCCCCCCCAAAAAAAAAATACCTGCGGCGCTGGGGAGGAGTACTGCTGTCCGCCTGTGTGGGAGCGCTGGCGGGCGGGCGGGAGGCCGGGCGAGTGAGCCTGAGCCTGGGTCCGGGCTGGCGGGCGGGTGGGCGGCCACTTGTGCAGGCGGGCTATGCGCGGCGCCGGCGTCTGACGTTAGATACCGGCGCCGCGCAGCGCGCATACACAGCGCGACCGCCAAATGCTGCAGCAGCACACACACAGGGCCGGCTCCAGCATCGAATATGGCGGCGCCAGCGCGAGGCGCCCATTAAGGGTGGCGCCCTGCGCGGCCGCTCTATTCGAACATGCCTAGAGCCGGCCCTGATGCCAGCAGTCCTCATTCAGCTCAAAGTGAGCACCCAATTTGAAAGAAAGAAAGCAGATTTCTCACCAGGCTTCCCCTTGCTATAAGCATGGTTTGTACTCTTTTCCATGTGCTCCCAGATCTTTCAAGCAATTAGTATGGTCAAGAAAGTTCTGCTTGAAAAGAAACAGACATTTACTGTCATTGTTATACAAATAAACTTACATTAAAGCTAACAAGAAAGCACACTCGTTCTGTCTTTAAACTGATAAAAGAAACCCCAATAATATGGGGCATGCAAAAATTGAGATAAAACTCAGTTTTGCTCCTCTCCACGGAAATCTTTAATAAAAGGCGAAATATTTGTTAGTTCTGAAGAGAAACCAGAGCATGACCAAGATTCCACCTGTCGCCTGAGTGCCATGCCAGCAGTCCTCATTCAGATCAAAGTGAGCGCCCAATTTGAAAGAAAGCAGATTTCTCACCTGGCTTCTCCTTGCTATAAGCATGGTTTGTACTGTATTCCATGTGCTCCCAGATCTTTCAAGCAAGTAGCATGGTCAAGAAAGTTCTGTTTGAAAAGAAACAAACATTTACTGTCATTTCTATGCAAATGAGCTTTCATTAAAGCACACTCATTCTATCTTTAAACCGATAAAAGAAACCCCAAAAAGATGGGGCATGCAAAAATTGAGGTAAAACTCAGTTTTGCTCCTCTCCACGGAAATCTTTAGTAAAAGGCGAAAGATTTGTTCGTTCTGAAGAGAAACCAGAGCATGACCAAGATTTTCATCTGAAAATATGTGTTCTCCCTGCAGTTGTTGTCCCCAGATGAGAGTTCCCTTGTGCTGCCTCAGTTGAATCTCCTTTACTTGACAGAGATGTGCCTGAGCAGCGGCCCTCCCCAGCCCTATCCCAAATCATACTTATTTTGCATAGGAGATACCATGGTCATGAAGATTGTTCTCCCAGGGTGAGGTTCATTCATTGCATTCTGGGTATGCTGACCCCTGTGATTTCCCCAAATGTGGGAAACTCGACTGCATTATTTGTGGTAGTGGGGGACTGTGTTTGTGCTTTCCTCTGGTCAGCTCTGGTAAAAGTCAGATTTCTTTGTCTCAGATCTTCCTCTAGCCTTGTTCTTCTTTCGAGAGTTCCCTTGTGCTGCCTCAGTTGGATCTCCTTCACTTGACAGGGGGTGCCCGAGCAGCAATCCTCCACAGCTCTAGCCCAACTCCTACTTACCTGCCAGGTGAGATACTATGATCTTCACTGTTAGGGCAATCAGGATGTGGAATTCCCTGCCAGGGAAGGTGGTAATGGTGGACTCTGTAATTGGATTTAAAAAAGGAATGGATACATTTCTGAATGCAAAAGCTATCCAAGGTTATAATACTTAAAATATCAACATGGTTAATCCGGGGGTAACATGAGTTATAGTAGCTAACTAGTCATAAAACATTATTCAGCAAGTATGTAGAATCATCACAACTTAAAACAGGTTGAACACGATGGGCAATTTGCCTCTATTCAACCTCAAAAACTATGTTACTATATGTTACTATATTACTATGTTACTGTAGTATACAGAAAACCAAAATGCAATGAAGAGTGATAGTGAGCACTGATGAGGATACTAGAACTGACACTGAGCAGCAAGATGCAGCACTGGACTATTAGTAATGTACTGTAGTATGCTGAGCACCACAATGCAGCACAAGACAATGAGCAGTGATACTGAGCACTGATGAGGATACTACTGAGAACTGACACTGAGCAGGAGAGACACACTACTAGTATTACTGAGCAGCAATAAGTAACCACTGATACTGAGCACTGATATTGAGATTTCCACTGAGAGAACATAGCCACGTCCATTCCGCTCTATCTTCAATGCACGAGTAAAAATGGCGGCAACGCGCAGCTCTTTATATGGAATCCGAATCTCGCGAGAATCCGACAGCGGGATGATGACATTTTCCCTTTTTCAGGTTTTCCGAGTCAGGCGGGAACAACCGAGCCTGCCTCGGACCAGTGTAAACAACGTGGAGTTCGTGGGGAATTCGGTTCTCGGAGAACCGAACCCGCTCCTCTCTACCTTATACCTATCAATTTTTTTATTTTCAATCTAAGCCCCTGCAGTTTTCTGTAAGCATCTGCTTCGCTATGATGATCAACAAGTCACAAGGGCAAACACTCAGGGCTTGAGGCGTAGATCTTAGGACCAGCTGCTACAAGCATGGCAGAGGTGTCACTATCACTGGTGACACCCAGAGAGGTGGCGAGGGAGATTGTAATGCAGTGCGCGCAGATAAGCAGCGCAATGGTAAAAAGGAGGCATGGTTTCATAGGTAGGGGCGTGGCCTGGTGGCCTGAATCTACATTTTGTTGCTCCGGGTGTCCCGGGGGTTGGGGGCTGCACCCGGGGACTAGTGTGTGAGCGGTGCTGGCTCCTGCACAGTGAAAGGGCATGGCCACCCAGCATGACGCCTCCCTTCTTGTCCATGCTGTAATTGCAGTCGCACTGCAGTTCAGCGTGATCATAAAAAATGATGTAGCCTCCTGCTGGTGCAGACTGTATGTGCGCGCAGGAAGCCGCCACCATTTTTGTGATCACAGCGGCTGAATGTGATGTCATACAGCCGCTGTGACCACGCCCCCTGTGTCTCCTCCGTTGCAGACCCCATTTTGAAGCCTTGCCCCCGCACCGCTCCATCCCTGACTTGGAAATGGAGTGTTGCTGACCCACCTATCCCCCCCCCCCCCGCCCCGATTGACAGGCAGAGGCGATCGCATTCTCTGCGGGGTGCCACAGAAAATGCAGGCACATGCGTATGCTCTTAGCAATTTTTGCAGTTGGATCGCTTATTGTGATTGCAATCCAACCTGAATCAGGCCCTATTACCTATCACAATGCGCTGCGGGCAGTACAAAATTGGGTTAATATAGGAGAAAAACCCCCAGACCTGTGCTCCTTAACTGTACCTGGTGGCTAGTGGAGCGGCTGCCCAGTAATCAGTGTCCACGCCAGTGCGCACACGGTCCACCCCCTACGGCCACGCTCCCCTTCATCAGCGGCCTCGTGATCCGGAAGGGTGGTGTGTGTGTGACTGACCTTAGGATGAAACCGGAGCCTCCGCTGCAGTGACCCAGCAACCAGGGCATGGGAGTATACAGCGCCGCTGGGAGTGATGAAGCTGCAGTAAAGATGTCTATTAGACCTAGCCTGCTGCAGCCCTTGTAGATTCTCATAAAACAAGTTCTTCTTTTCTTGTCAAAATTTATAGCTAAGAATAGGCTGCCTGAGGCAGGCCCCTGTTAAGTGGCCTGCTACTGAAGGCACCAACTACAAACTGAGCTCCCTGTTCATGGAAGCGGGGTTATAGAGGAGAATGCACTGAGCATCTTGGGAACAGTCAAAAGCTTTGAGCCGGTTGGTGCCTCAGATCAAGATCCTACTCTACACCCCAATGTGAATCCTTGTGGAGTCCAGTGTACCCCACAGAAGAAATTAATGTGTCACACCCATTGGCAGCAACCTTAGAATAGCTGCTGACGGGCACAATTGAGAATGGAAGGGGGGGGGACGGGACATTTCAATCCAGCACATAAATGCAATTCAAATATGTAATTTGTACCTTCCTATTTTAAAATATAATGGATGAACCTCACCCTGTGAGAACAATCTTCATGATCAAGAGATCTCATATGCAAAATAAGTATGAGTTGGGATAGGGCTGGGGAGGGTGGCTGCTCGGGCAGCCCCTCCCCCGTCAAGTTAAGGAGATTCAACTGAGGAAGCACAAGGGAACTCTCGTCTGGGGACAACAACTGCAGGGAGACCACATCTTTTCAGATGAACATGGGAGGGCGGAAGGCTGCCTAATACTGAAGCACCATCAAATATCAAACCATATGCAACATCAAGTACAAGCATTCCTGGGGGAAGGTCTGCAGCAGACGGATTTGCATACAGTGATGTTATCCAAGCAGTGGGCCAAAGTTGGCTGGAACCCTCATCTGCATATGAAAAGAGAAAAGGGGCGTGCAGGGCATGGCGGCCTTTTGCAGTGCTTGGATGACCCCTAGTTCTCATTAAACACCCACACCCTCCTTTGGTGTGGGGCTCATGTTGGCCATGCCCCATCCCCTGAAGCATTCAAGCTGATTTCTTGCAGCAGCTGGGCACTGTAACAGCTCCAGAGCTGTTCTGTAAGGCAAGTAAAAGGGTGTGGGCCCTGCAGCACCACCTGTAGTTCGCATTGTGCGTTGGAAGGCACAAAGTAAGCAGACGGGAGGAGAAGTCAGGATAGTGCGCAAGGGCATCCTTTTCTCTTAGTCCGTAGAGGATGCTGGGGTCACATTAAGAACCATGGGGTATAGACGGGATCCGCAAGAGACATGGGCACTTTAAGACTATCAAAGGGTGTGAACTGGCTCCTCCCTCTATGCCCCTCCTCCAGACTCCAGTTATAGGAACTGTGCCCAGGGAGACGGACATTTCGAGGAAAGGATTTATTGTTAAACTAAGGTGAGCATCTTACCAGCTCACACCTTAAGCATGCCGCAGAACGTGGCATTCAACAGAACACAAGCCAACGGCATGAACAATTGCAGCAAAAAGCTGACCAGAACCATAACACAACATGTGTATAACCACAAGTAATAACTGCAGACACAGTATGGACTGGGACGGGTGCCCAGCATCCTCTACAGACTAAGAGAAAAGGATTTACCGGTAGGTATTAAAATCCTATTTTCTCATACGACCTAGAGGATGCTGGGGTCACATTAAGAACCATGGGGTTATACCAAAGCTCTTGAATGGGTGGAAGAGTGCGTACGACTCTGCAGCACCGAATGACCCAACTTGAGGTTATCATCGGCAAGGATGCAGTGGCGTTAATGTTTCCTGGTGTCAACCTGTATTATTTCAGTAGATATTGAAATGAGGATGCATCTTGCTGCCTTTCCAATGAAGCAAGTTTAATTTAGTAATAGGTGAAAAACCATCCCTACAAAGATGTTAATCAGATACTTGGCTTTGTGGACACTTTTCAGAGAACAAATTTGTTAGCATAAAAATAAAGCCAGAAAATGAAGAGCTGTTTAATCACTCAATTGGATTTTTTTGCCAGCATATTTCTTTTTCTCTGCAAACCACTGCTAAATTGTGCTTCCTAGCTGTTTTTATAAAATCACTGAATCAAATCTAACTCTGATTACATCAGAGAAGGCCAGGTACCCTACACCATAACAGGGGTTTTTGAAATTTTGACTTGTCTACTTAAAGATCACCAAAATCTGATAACAAGGTCAATTACATCCCTGGGTGGGATTGAACCACCAACCCTTTGGTTAATAACCAATCACACTAACCAATTGCGCCACAGAGACACTTTGCAAAAGTCCATACTGACAAAGGCTAATAAGCATTCATCTAGAACGTTTCCTAGAAAAACTTTTAAAAGTCAATAATCTGGAGAGTTTTTGTAAGATGTTTCTTCCATCAACCAACGAAGAAACACATTGTTACTTTCCCATGATGAGTGAGTGCTTCAAGATCTCTTGCACTTACATGTGCAGCAGAGTACTGTAATGAAAGCATGCTGGGTTCATAACCCAGAGGTAGGCAGATTGAAACTATCCTCTGCTATATGCATTTTTTTTTTGTTAATTAAAGTAATCCAAAACTGGGATTGATATTTTTTCTCTTTTATTTTTACTTAAAGTACAATAACTTTTACCATTTTAATATGTTTTAATAGTATATTGACAGTATTGTTTTCTTTCAAAAATCCACTTAATTTTCTTTACCCGATTATTAAAATGGTAATTGACAAAAACAAACTACATTGTCACCAGAAGAGCAATACAAAATGTACAAGTGATATATTAAAATCATCTTTCCAGCTTGAATTTCAATGATGCATTGGGGCAACGATTTTGTGAGAAACATCTTCACCCTTAAATAAAGATTTTCTTAATTCCTTACCTGTGTGCTAATTAGATATCACCTTGTTTTCACATTAAACAGACTTCCACATGAGAAAGCAGCAAGGATGCAGTGGCGTTAATGTTTCCTGGTGTCAACCTGTATTATTTCAGTAGATATTGAAATGAGGATGCATCTTGCTGCCTTTCCAATGAAGCAAGTTTAATTTAGTAATAGGTGAAAAACCATCCCTACAAAAATGTTAATCCGATACTTGGCTTTGTGGACACTTTTCAGAGAACAAATTTGTTAGCATAAAAATAAAGCCAGAAAATGAAGAGCTGTTTAATCACTCAATTGGATTTTTCTGCCAGCATATTTCATTTTCTCTGCAACCCACTGCTAAATTGTGCTTCCTAGCTGTTTTTTGATAAAATCACTTAATCAAATCTAACTCTGATTACATCAGAGTAGGCCAGGTACCCTACACCATAAGACGGGGTTTGAAATTTTGACTTGTCTACTTAAAGATCACCAAAATCTGATGACAAGGTCAATAACATCCCTGGGTGGGATTGAACCACCAACCCTTTGGTTAATAACCAAACACACTAACCGATTGTACCACAGAGACACTTTGCAAACGTACATACTGACAAAGGCTAATAAGCATTCATCTAGAACAATTCCTAGAAAACTTTAAAAAGTCAATAATCTGGAGAGATTTTGTAAGATGTTTCTTCCATCAACCAATGAAGAAACGCATTGGTACTTTCCCATGATGAGTGAGTGCTTCAGGATCTCTTGCACTTACATGTGCAGCAGAGTACTGCAATGGAAGCATGCTGGGCCCATAACCCAGAGGTAGGCAGATTGAAACTATCCTCTGCTATATGCATTTTTTTTTGTTAATTAAAGTAATCCAAAACTGGGATTGATATTTTTGCTCTTTTATTTTTACTTAAAGTACAATAACTTTTACCATTTTAATTTGTTTTAATAGTATATTGACAGTATTGTTTTCTTTCAAAAATCCACTTAATTTTCTTTACCCTATTATTAAAATGGTAATTGACAAAAACAAACTACATTGTCACCAGAAGAGCAATACAAAATGTACAAGTGATATATTAAAATCATCTTTCCAGCTTGAATTTCAATGATGCATTGGGGCAACGATTTTGTGAGAAACATCTTCACCCTTAAATAAAGATTTTCTTAATTCCTTACCTGTGTGCTAATTAGATATCACCTTGTTTTCACATTAAACAGACTTCCACATGAGAAAGCAGCAAGGATGCAGTGGCGTTAATGTTTCCTGGTGTCAACCTGTATTATTTCAGTAGATATTGAAATGAGGATGCATCTTGCTGCCTTTCCAATGAAGCAAGTTTAATTTAGTAATAGGTGAAAAACCATCCCTACAAAGATGTTAATCAGATACTTGGCTTTGTGGACACTTTTCAGAGAACAAATTTGTTAGCATAAAAATAAAGCCAGAAAATGAAGAGCTGTTTAATCACTCAATTGGATTTTTTTGCCAGCATATTTCTTTTTCTCTGCAAACCACTGCTAAATTGTGCTTCCTAGCTGTTTTTATAAAATCACTGAATCAAATCTAACTCTGATTACATCAGAGAAGGCCAGGTACCCTACACCATAACAGGGGTTTTTGAAATTTTGACTTGTCTACTTAAATATCACCAAAATCTGATCACAAGGTCAATTACGTCCCTGGGTGGGATTGAACCACCAACCTTTTGATTAATAGCTGAACACACTAACCGATTGCGCCACAGAGACACTTTGCAAAAAGAATATACTGACAAAGACTAATAAGCATTCATCTAGAACGTTTCCTAGAAAAACTTTAAAAAGTCAATAATCTGGAGAGTTTTTGTAAGATGTTTCTTCCAGCAACCAATGAAGAAACACATTGGTACTTTCGCATGATGAGTGAGTGCTTCAGGATCTCTTGCACTTACATGTGCAGCAGAGTACTGCAATGGAAGCATGCTGGGCCCATAACCCAGAGGTAGGCAGATTGAAACTATCCTTTGCTATATGCATTTTTTTTTTGTTCATTAAAGTAATCCAAAACTGGGATTGATATTTTAGCTTTTATTTTTACTTAAAGTACAATAACTTTTACCATTTTAATTTGTTTTAATAGTATATTGACAGTATTGTTTTCTTTCAAAAATCCACTTAATTTTCTTTACCCTATTATTAAAATGGTAATTGACAAAAACAAACTACATTGTCACCAGAAGAGCAATACAAAATGTACAAGTGATATATTAAAATCATCTTTCCAGCTTGAATTTCAATGATGCATTGGGGCAATGATTTTGTGAGAAACATCTTTACCCTTAAATAAAGATTTTCTTAATTCCTTACCTGTGTGCTAATTAGATATCACCTTGTTTTCACATTAAACAGACTTCCACATGAGAAAGCAGCAAGGATGCAGTGGCGTTAATGTTTCCTGGTGTCAACCTGTATTATTTCAGTAGATATTGAAATGAGGATGCATCTTGCTGCCTTTCCAATGAAGCAAGTTTAATTTAGTAATAGGTGAAAAACCATCCCTACAAATATGTTAATCAGATACTTGGCTTTGTGGACACTTTTCAGAGAACAAATTTGTTATCATAAAAATAAAGCCAGAAAATGAAGAGCTGTTTAATCACTCAATTGTATTTTTCTGCCAGCATTTTTCTTTTTCTCTGCAACCCACTGCTAAATTGTGCTTCCTAGCTGTTTTTTTATAAAATCACTTAATCAAATCTAACTCTGATTACATCAGAGAAGGCCAGGTACCCTACACTATAAGAGGGGGTTTGCAATTTTGACTTGTCTACTTAAATATCACCAAAATCTGATCACAAGGTCAATTACGTCCCTGGGTGGGATTGAACCACCAACCTTTTGATTAATAGCTGAACACACTAACCGATTGCGCCACAGAGACACTTTGCAAAAAGAATATACTGACAAAGACTAATAAGCTTTCATCTAGAACGTTTCCTAGAAAAACTTTAAAAAGTCAATAATCTGGAGAGTTTTTGTAAGATGTTTCTTCCAGCAACCAATGAAGAAACACATTGGTACTTTCGCATGATGAGTGAGTGCTTCAGGATCTCTTGCACTTACATGTGCAGCAGAGTACTGCTATGGAAGCATGCTGGGCCCATAACCCAGAGGTAGGCAGATTGAAACTATCCTTTGCTATATGCATTTTTTTTTTGTTCATTAAAGTAATCCAAAACTGGGATTGATATTTTAGCTTTTATTTTTACTTAAAGTACAATAACTTTTACCATTTTAATTTGTTTTAATAGTATATTGACAGTATTGTTTTCTTTCAAAAATCCACTTAATTTTCTTTACCCTATTATTAAAATGGTAATTGACAAAAACAAACTACATTGTCACCAGAAGAGCAATACAAAATGTACAAGTGATATATTAAAATCATCTTTCCAGCTTGAATTTCAATGATGCATTGGGGCAATGATTTTGTGAGAAACATCTTTACCCTTAAATAAAGATTTTCTTAATTCCTTACCTGTGTGCTAATTAGATATCACCTTGTTTTCACATTAAACAGACTTCCACATGAGAAAGCAGCAAGGATGCAGTGGCGTTAATGTTTCCTGGTGTCAACCTGTATTATTTCAGTAGATATTGAAATGAGGATGCATCTTGCTGCCTTTCCAATGAAGCAAGTTTAATTTAGTAATAGGTGAAAAACCATCCCTACAAATATGTTAATCAGATACTTGGCTTTGTGGACACTTTTCAGAGAACAAATTAGTTAGCATAAAAATAAAGCCAGAAAATGAAGAGCTGTTTAATCACTCAATTGGATTTTTCTGCCAGCATATTTCTTTTTCTCTGCAACCCACTGCTAAATTGTGCTTCCTAGCTGTTTTTATAAAATCACTGAATCAAATCTAACTCTGATTACATCAGAGAAGGCCAGGTACCCTACACCATAACAGGGGGTTTGAAATTTTGACTTGTCTGCTTAAAGATCACCAAAATCTGATAACAAGGTCAATTATGTCCCTGGGTGGGATTGAACCACCAACCTTTTGGTTAATAGCCTTACACACTAACTGATTGCGCCACAGCGACACTTTGCAAAAGTACTTACTGACAAAGGCTAATAAGCATTCATCTAGAACGATTCCTAGAAACATTTTAAAAAGTCAATAATGTGGAGAATTTTTGTAAGATGTTTCTTCCATCAACCAATGAAGAAACACATTGGTACTTTCCCATGATGAGTGAGTGCTTCAGGATCTCTTGCACTTACATGTGCAGCAGAGTACTGTAATGGAAGCATGCTGGGTCCATAACCCAGAGGTAGGCAGATTGAAACTATCCTCTGCTATATGCATTTTTTTTTTGTTCATTAAAGTAATCCAAAACTGGGATTGATATTTTAGCTTTTATTTTTACTTAAAGTACAATAACTTTTACCATTTTAATTTGTTTTAATAGTATATTGACAGTATTGTTTTCTTTCAAAAATCCAATTAATTTTCTTTACCCGATTATTAAAATGGTAACTGACAAAAACAAACTACATTGTCACCAGAAGAGCAATACAAAATGTACAAGTGATATATTAAAATCATCTTTCCAGCTTGAATTTCAATGATGCATTGGGGCAACGATTTTGTGAGAAACATCTTCACCCTTAAATAAAGATTTTCTTAATTCCTTACCTGTGTGCTAATTAGATATCACCTTGTTTTCACATTA
This sequence comes from Pseudophryne corroboree, assembly GCF_028390025.1. Classification (NCBI taxonomy): domain Eukaryota; kingdom Metazoa; phylum Chordata; class Amphibia; order Anura; family Myobatrachidae; genus Pseudophryne; species Pseudophryne corroboree. The sequence goes on along the minus strand of NW_026967821.1, from coordinate 36,571 downwards.
AACAGACTTCCACATGAGAAAGCAGCAAGGATGCAGTGGCGTTAATGTTTCCTGGTGTCAACCTGTATTATTTCAGTAGATATTGAAATGAGGATGCATCTTGCTGCCTTTCCAATGAAGCAAGTTTAATTTAGTAATAGGTGAAAAACCATCCCTACAAAGGTGTTAATCAGAGACTTGGCTTTGTGGACACTTTTCAGAGAACAAATTTGTTATCATAAAAATAAAGCCAGAAAATGAAGAGCTGTTTAATCACTCAATTGTATTTTTCTGCCAGCATTTTTCTTTTTCTCTGCAACCCACTGCTAAATTGTGCTTCCTAGCTGTTTTTTTATAAAATCACTTAATCAAATCTAACTCTGATTACATCAGAGAAGGCCAGGTACCCTACACCATAAGAGGGGGTTTGCAATTTTGACTTGTCTACTTAAATATCACCAAAATCTGATCACAAGGTCAATTACGTCCCTGGGTGGGATTGAACCACCAACCTTTTGATTAATATCTGAACACACTAACCGATTGCGCCACAGAGACACTTTGCAAAAAGAATATACTGACAAAGACTAATAAGCATTCATCTAGAACGTTTCCTAGAAAAACTTTAAAAAGTCAATAATCTGGAGAGTTTTTGTAAGATGTTTCTTCCAGCAACCAATGAAGAAACACATTGGTACTTTCGCATGATGAGTGAGGGCTTCAGGATCTCTTGCACTTACATGTGCAGCAGAGTACTGCAATGGAAGCATGCTGGGCCCATAACCCAGAGGTAGGCAGATTGAAACTATCCTTTGCTATATGCATTTTTTTTTTGTTCATTAAAGTAATCCAAAACTGGGATTGATATTTTAGCTTTTATTTTTACTTAAAGTACAATAACTTTTACCATTTTAATTTGTTTTAATAGTATATTGACAGTATTGTTTTCTTTCAAAAATCCACTTAATTTTCTTTACCCTATTATTAAAATGGTAATTGACAAAAACAAACTACATTGTCACCAGAAGAGCAATACAAAATGTACAAGTGATATATTAAAATCATCTTTCCAGCTTGAATTTCAATGATGCATTGGGGCAATGATTTTGTGAGAAACATCTTTACCCTTAAATAAAGATTTTCTTAATTCCTTACCTGTGTGCTAATTAGATATCACCTTGTTTTCACATTAAACAGACTTCCACATGAGAAAGCAGCAAGGATGCAGTGGCGTTAATGTTTCCTGGTGTCAACCTGTATTATTTCAGTAGATATTGAAATGAGGATGCATCTTGCTGCCTTTCCAATGAAGCAAGTTTAATTTAGTAATAGGTGAAAAACCATCCCTACAAATATGTTAATCAGATACTTGGCTTTGTGGACACTTTTCAGAGAACAAATTTGTTATCATAAAAATAAAGCCAGAAAATGAAGAGCTGTTTAATCACTCAATTGTATTTTTCTGCCAGCATTTTTCTTTTTCTCTGCAACCCACTGCTAAATTGTGCTTCCTAGCTGTTTTTTTATAAAATCACTTAATCAAATCTAACTCTGATTACATCAGAGAAGGCCAGGTACCCTACACTATAAGAGGGGGTTTGCAATTTTGACTTGTCTACTTAAATATCACCAAAATCTGATCACAAGGTCAATTACGTCCCTGGGTGGGATTGAACCACCAACCTTTTGATTAATAGCTGAACACACTAACCGATTGCGCCACAGAGACACTTTGCAAAAAGAATATACTGACAAAGACTAATAAGCTTTCATCTAGAACGTTTCCTAGAAAAACTTTAAAAAGTCAATAATCTGGAGAGTTTTTGTAAGATGTTTCTTCCAGCAACCAATGAAGAAACACATTGGTACTTTCGCATGATGAGTGAGTGCTTCAGGATCTCTTGCACTTACATGTGCAGCAGAGAACTGCTATGGAAGCATGCTGGGCCCATAACCCAGAGGTAGGCAGATTGAAACTATCCTTTGCTATATGCATTTTTTTTTTGTTCATTAAAGTAATCCAAAACTGGGATTGATATTTTAGCTTTTATTTTTACTTAAAGTACAATAACTTTTACCATTTTAATTTGTTTTAATAGTATATTGACAGTATTGTTTTCTTTCAAAAATCCACTTAATTTTCTTTACCCTATTATTAAAATGGTAATTGACAAAAACAAACTACATTGTCACCAGAAGAGCAATACAAAATGTACAAGTGATATATTAAAATCATCTTTCCAGCTTGAATTTCAATGATGCATTGGGGCAATGATTTTGTGAGAAACATCTTTACCCTTAAATAAAGATTTTCTTAATTCCTTACCTGTGTGCTAATTAGATATCACCTTGTTTTCACATTAAACAGACTTCCACATGAGAAAGCAGCAAGGATGCAGTGGCGTTAATGTTTCCTGGTGTCAACCTGTATTATTTCAGTAGATATTGAAATGAGGATGCATCTTGCTGCCTTTCCAATGAAGCAAGTTTAATTTAGTAATAGGTGAAAAACCATCCCTACAAATATGTTAATCAGATACTTGGCTTTGTGGACACTTTTCAGAGAACAAATTAGTTTAAAAATAAAGCCAGAAAATGAAGAGCTGTTTAATCACTCAATTGGATTTTTCTGCCAGCATATTTCTTTTTCTCTGCAACCCACTGCTAAATTGTGCTTCCTAGCTGTTTTTATAAAATCACTGAATCAAATCTAACTCTGATTACATCAGAGAAGGCCAGGTACCCTACACCATAACAGGGGGTTTGAAATTTTGACTTGTCTGCTTAAAGATCACCAAAATCTTATAACAAGGTCAATTATGTCCCTGGGTGGGATTGAACCACCAACCTTTTGGTTAATAGCCTTACACACTAACTGATTGCGCCACAGCGACACTTTGCAAAAGTACTTACTGACAAAGGCTAATAAGCATTCATCTAGAACGATTCCTAGAAACATTTTAAAAAGTCAATAATGTGGAGAGTTTTTGTAAGATGTTTCTTCCATCAACCAATGAAGAAACACATTGGTACTTTCCCATGATGAGTGAGTGCTTCAGGATCTCTTGCACTTACATGTGCAGCAGAGTACTGTAATGGAAGCATGCTGGGTCCATAACCCAGAGGTAGGCAGATTGAAACTATCCTCTGCTATATGCATTTTTTTTTGTTCATTAAAGTAATCCAAAACTGGGATTGATATTTTAGCTTTTATTTTTACTTAAAGTACAATAACTTTTACCATTTTAATTTGTTTTAATAGTATATTGACAGTATTGTTTTCTTTCAAAAATCCAATTAATTTTCTTTACCCGATTATTAAAATGGTAACTGACAAAAACAAACTACATTGTCACCAGAAGAGCAATACAAAATGTACAAGTGATATATTAAAATCATCTTTCCAGCTTGAATTTCAATTATGCATTGGGGCAACGATTTTGTGAGAAACATCTTCACCCTTAAATAAAGATTTTCTTAATTCCTTACCTGTGTGCTAATTAGATATCACCTTGTTTTCACATTAAACAGACTTCCAAATGAGAAAGCAGCAAGGATGCAGTGGCGTTAATGTTTCCTGGTGTCAACCTGTATTATTTCAGTAGATATTGAAATGAGGATGCATCTTGCTGCCTTTCCAATGAAGCAAGTTTAATTTAGTAATAGGTGAAAAACCATCCCTACAAAGGTGTTAATCAGAGACTTGGCTTTGTGGACACTTTTCAGAGAACAAATTTGTTAGCATAAAAATAAAGCCAGAAAATGAAGAGCTGTTTAATCACTCAATTGGATTTTTTTGATAGCATATTTCTTTTTCTCTGCAACCCACTGCTAAATTGTGCTTCCTAGCTGTTTTTATAAAATCACTGAATCAAATCTAACTCTGATTACATCAGAGAAGACCAGGTACCCTACACCATAACAGGGGTTTTCGAAATTTTGACTTGTCTACTTAAAGATCAACAAAATCTGATAACAAGGTCAATTATGTCCCTGGGTGGGATTGAACCACCAACCTTTTGGTTAATAGCTGTACACACTAACTGATTGCGCCACAGCGACACTTTGCAAAAGTACATACTGACAAAGGCTAATAAGCATTCATCTAGAACGTTTCCTATAAAAACTTTAAATAGTCAATAATCTGGAGAGTTTTTGTAAGATGTTTCTTCCATCAACCAATGAAGAAACACATTGGTACTTTCCCATGATGAGTGAGTGCTTCAGGATCTCTTGCACTTACATGTGCAGCAGAGTACTGTTATGAAAGCATGCTGGGTCCATAACCCAGAGGTAGGCAGATTGAAACTATCCTCTGCTATATGAATTTTTTTTTTGTTAATTAAAGTAATCCAAAACTGGGATTGATATTTTTGCTCTTTTATTTTTACTTAAAGTACAATAACTTTTACCATTTTAATTTGTTTTAATAGTATATTGACAGTATTGTTTTCTTTCAAAAATCCAATTACTTTTCTTTACCCGATTATTAAAATGGTAATTGACAAAAACAAACTACATTGTCACCAGAAGAGCAATACAAAATGTACAAGTGATATATTAAAATCATCTTTCCAGCTTGAATTTCAATGATGCATTGGGGCAACGATTTTGTGAGAAACATCTTCACCCTTAAATAAAGATTTTCTTAATTCCTTACCTGTGTGCTAATTAGATATCACTTTGTTTTCACATTAAACAGACTTCCACATGAGAAAACAGCAAAGATGCAGTGGCGTTAATGTTTCCTGGTGTCAACCTGTATTATTTCCGTAGATATTGAAATGAGGATGCATCTTGCTGCCTTTCCAATGAAGCAAGTTTAATTTAGTAATAGGTGAAAAACCATCCCTACAAAGATGTTAATCAGATACTTGGCTTTGTGGACACTTTTCAGAGAACAAATTTGTTATCATAAAAATAAAGCCAGAAAATGAAGAGCTGTTTAATCACTCAATTGGATTTTTCTGCCAGCATTTTTCTTTTTCTCTGCAACCCACTGCTAAATTGTGCTTCCTAGCTGTTTTTTTTATAAAATCACTTAATCAAATCTAACTCTGATTACATCAGAGAAGGCCAGGTACCCTACACCATAATAGGGGTTTTGCAATTTTGACTTGTCTACTTAAATATTACCAAAATCTGATCACAAGGTCAATTACGTCCCTGGGTGGGATTGAACCACCAACCTTCTGATTAATAGCTGAACACACTAACCGATTGCGCCACAGAGACACTTTGCAAAAAGTACATACTGACAAAGACTAATAAGCATTCATCTAGAACGTTTCCTAGAAAAACTTTAAAAAGTCAATAATCTGGAGAGTTTTTGTAAGATGTTTCTTCCAGCAACCAATGAAGAAACACATTGGTACTTTCGCATGATGAGTGAGTGCTTCAGGATCTCTTGCACTTACATGTGCAGCAGAGTACTGCACTGGAAGCATGCTGGGCCCATAACCCAGAGGTAGGCAGATTGAAACTATCCTTTGCTATATGCATTTTTTTTTTTGTTCATTAAAGTAATCCAAAACTGGGATTGATATTTTAGCTTTTATTTTTACTTAAAGTACAATAACTTTTACCATTTTAATTTGTTTTAATAGTATATTGACAGTATTGTTTTCTTTCAAAAATCCAATTAATTTTCTTTACCCGATTTTTAAAATGGTAATTGACAAAAACAAACTACATTGTCACCAGAAGAGCAATACAAAATGTACAAGTGATATATTAAAATCATCTTTCCAGCTTGAATTTCAATGATGCATTGGGGCAACGATTTTGTGAGAAACATCTTCACCCTTAAATAAAGATTTTCTTAATTCCTTACCTGTGTGCTAATTAGATATCACCTTGTTTTCACATTAAACAGACTTCCACATGAGAAAACAGCAAAGATGCAGTGGCGTTAATGTTTCCTGGTGTCAACCTGTATTATTTCCGTAGATATTGAAATGAGGATGCATCTTGCTGCCTTTCCAATGAAGCAAGTTTAATTTAGTAATAGGTGAAAAACCATCCCTACAAAAATGTTAATCAGATACTTGGCTTTGTGGACACTTTTCAGAGAACAAATTTGTTATCATAAAAATAAAGCCAGAAAATGAAGAGCTGTTTAATCACTCAATTGGATTTTTCTGCCAGCATTTTTCTTTTTCTCTGCAACCCACTGCTAAATTGTGCTTCCTAGCTGTTTTTTTTATAAAATCACTTAATCAAATCTAACTCTGATTACATCAGAGAAGGCCAGGTACCCTACACCATAAGAGGGGGTTTGCAATTTTGACTTGTTTACTTAAATATCACCAAAATCTGATCACAAGGTCAATTATGTCCCTGGGTGGGATTGAACCACCAACTTTTTGATTAATAGCTGAACACACTAACCAATTGCGCCACAGAGACACTTTGCAAAAAGTACATACTGACAAAGACTAATAAGCATTCATCTAGAACGTTTCCTAAAAAAACTTTAAAAAGTCAATAATCTGGAGAGTTTTTGTAAGATGTTTCTTCCAGCAACCAACGAAGAAACACATTGGTACTTTCGCATGATGAGTGAGTGCTTCAGGATCTCTTGCACTTACATGTGCAGCAGAGTACTGCAATGGAAGCATGCTGGGCCCATAACCCAGAGGTAGGCAGATTGAAACTATCCTTTGCTATATGCATTTTTTTTTGTTCATTAAAGTAATCCAAAACTGGGATTGATATTTTAGCTTTTATTTTTACTTAAAGTACAATAACTTTTACCATTTTAATTTGTTTTAATAGTATATTGACAGTATTGTTTTCGTTCAAAAATCCAATTAATTTTCTTTACCCGATTATTAAAATGGTAATTGACAAAAACAAACTACATTGTCACCAGAAGAGCAATACAAAATGTACAAGTGATACATTAAAATCATCTTTCCAGCTTGAATTTCAATGATGCATTGGGGCAACGATTATGTGAGAAACATCTTCACCCTTAAATAAAGATTTTCTTAATTCCTTACCTGTGTGCTAATTAGATATCACCTTGTTTTCACATTAAACAGACTTCCACATGAGAAAGCAGCAAGGATGCAGTGGCGTTAATGTTTCCTGGTGTCAACCTGTATTATTTCAGTAGATATTGAAATGAGGATGCATCTTGCTGCCTTTCCAATGAAGCAAGTTTAATTTAGTAATAGATGAAAAACCATCCCTACAAATATGTTAATCAGATACTTGGCTTTGTGGACACTTTTCAGAGAACAAATTAGTTAGCATAAAAATAAAGCCAGAAAATGAAGAGCTGTTTAATCACTCAATTGGATTTTTCTGCCAACATATTTCTTTTTCTCTGCAACCCTCTGCTAAATTGTGCTTCCTAGCTGTTTTTATAAAATCACTGAATCAAATCTAACTACATCAGAGAAGGCCAGGTACCCTACACCATAACAGGGGGTTTGAAATTTTGACTTGTCTACTTAAAGATCACCAAAATCTGATAACAAGGTCAATTAAGTCCCTGGTGGGATTGAACCACCAACCTTTTGGTTAATAGCCTTACACACTAACTGATTGCGCCACAGCGACACTTTGCAAAAGTACATACTGACAAAGGCTAATAAGCATTCATCTAGAACGATTCCTAGAAACATTTTAAAAAGTCAATAATGTGGAGAGTTTTTGTAAGATGTTTCTTCCATCAACCAATGAAGAAACACATTGGTACTTTCCCATGATGAGTGAGTGCTTCAGGATCTCTTGCACTTACATGTGCAGCAGAGTACTGTAATGGAAGCATGCTGGGTCCATAACCCAGAGGTAGGCAGATTGAAACTATCCTCTGCTATATGCATTTTTTTTTGTTAATTAAAGTAATCCAAAACTGGGATTGATATTTTTGCTCTTTTATTTTTACTTAAAGTACATTAACTTTTACCATTTTAATTTGTTTTAATAGTATATTGACAGTATTGTTTTCTTTCAAAAATCCAATTAATTTTCTTTACCCGATTATTAAAATGGTAATTGACAAAAGCAAACTACATTGTCACCAGAAGAGCAATACAAAATGTACAAGTGATATATTAAAATCATCTTTCCAGCTTGAATTTCAATGATGCATTGGGGCAACGATTTTGTGAGAAACATCTTCACCCTTAAATAAAGATTTTCTTAATTCCTTACCTGTGTGCTAATTAGATATCACCTTGTTTTCACATTAAACAGACTTCCACATGAGAAAGCAGCAAGGATGCAGTGGCGTTAATGTTTCCTGGTGTCAACCTGTATTATTTCAGTAGATATTGAAATGAGGATGCATCTTGCTGCCTTTCCAATGAAGCAAGTTTAATTTAGTAATAGGTGAAAAACCATCCCTACAAAGATGTTAATTAGATACTTGGCTTTGTGGACACTTTTCAGAGAACAAATTTGTTAGCATAAAAATAAAGCCAGAAAATGAAGAGCTGTTTAATCACTCAATTGGATTTTTTTGCCAGCATATTTCTTTTTCTCTGCAACCCACTGCTAAATTGTGCTTCCTAGCTGTTTTTATAAAATCACTGAATCAAATCTAACTCTGATTACATCAGAGAAGGCCAGGTACCCTACACCATAACAGGGGTTTTCGAAATTTTGACTTGTCTACTTAAAGATCAACAAAATCTGATAACAAGGTCAATTACGTCCCTGGGTGGGATTGAACCACCAACCTTTTGGTTAATAGCCGTACACACTAACTGATTGCGCCACAGCGACACTTTGCAAAAGTACTTACTGACAAAGGCTAATAAGCATTCATCTAGAATGTTTCCTAGAAAAACTTTAAAAAGTCAATAATCTGGAGAGTTTTTGTAAGATGTTTCTTCCATCAACCAACGAAGAAACACATTGGTACTTTCCCATGATGAGTGAGTGCTTCAGGATCTCTTGCACTTACATGTGCAGCAGAGTACTGCATTGGAAACATGCTGGGCCCATAACCCAGAGGTAGGCAGAATGAAACTATCCTCTGCTATATGCATTTTTTATTGTTAATTAAAGTAATCCAAAACTGGGATTGATATTTTTGCTCTTTTATTTTTACTTAAAGTACAATAACTTTTACCATTTTAATTTGTTTTAATAGTATATTGACAGTATTGTTTTCTTTCAAAAATCCACTTAATTTTCTTTACCCTATTATTATAATGGTAATTGACAAAAACAAACTACATTGTCACCAGAAGAGCAATACAAAATGTACAAGTGATATATTAAAATCATCTTTCCAGCTTGAATTTCAATGATGCATTGGGGCAACGATTTTGTGAGAAACATCTTCACCCTTAAATAAAGATTTTCTTAATTCCTTACCTGTGTGCTAATTAGATATCACCTTGTTTTCACATTAAACAGACTTCCACATGAGAAAACAGCAAAGATGCAGTGGCGTTAATGTTTCCTGGTGTCAACCTGTATTATTTCCGTAGATATTGAAATGAGGATGCATCTTGCTGCCTTTCCAATGAAGCAAGTTTAATTTAGTAATAGGTTAAAAACCATCCCTACAAAGATGTTAATCAGACACTTGGCTTTGTGGACACTTTTCAGAGAACAAATTAGTTAGCATAAAAATAAAGCCAGAAAATGAAGAGCTGTTTAATCACTCAATTGGATTTTTCTGCCAGCATATTTCTTTTTCTCTGCAACCCACTGCTAAATTGTGCTTCCTAGCTGTTTTTTTATAAAATCACTTAATCAAATCTAACTCTGATTACATCAGAGAAGGCCAGGTACCCTACACCATAAGAGGGGGTTTGAAATTTTGACTTGTCTACTTAAAGATCACCAAAATCTGATAACAAGGTCAATTACATCCCTGGGTGGTATTGAACCACCAACCCTTTGATTAATAACCAAACACACTAACCGATTGCGCCACAGAGACACTTTGCAAACTTACATACTGACAAAGGCTAATAAGCATTCATCTAGAACGTTTCCTAGAAAAACTTTAAAAAGTCAATAATCTGGAGAGTTTTTGTAAGATGTTTCTTCCATCAACCAACGAAGAAACACATTGGTACTTTCCCATGATGAGTGAGTGCTTCAGGATCTCTTGCACTTACATGTGCAGCAGAGTACTGCATTGGAAACATGCTGGGCCCATAACCCAGAGGTAGGCAGATTGAAACTATCCTCTGCTATATGCATTTTTAATGTTAATTAAAGTAATCCAAAACTGGGATTGATATTTTTGCTCTTTTATTTTTACTTAAAGTACAATAACTTTTACCATTTTAATTTGTTTTAATAGTATATTGACAGTATTGTTTTCTTTCAAAAATCCACTTAATTTTCTTTACCCTATTATTATAATGGTAATTGGCAAAAACAAACTACATTGTCACCAGAAGAGCAATACAAAATGTACAAGTGATATATTAAAATCATCTTTCCAGCTTGAATTTCAATGATGCATTGGGGCAACGATTTTGTGAGAAACACCTTCACCCTTAAATAAAGATTTTCTTAATTCCTTACCTGTGTGCTAATTAGATATCACCTTGTTTTCACATTAAACAGACTTCCACATGCGAAAGCAGCAAGGATGCAGTGGCGTTAATGTTTCCTGGTGTCAACCTGTATTATTTCAGTAGACATTGAAATGAGGATGCATCTTGCTGCCTTTCCAATGAAGCAAGTTTAATTTAGTAATAGGTGAAAAACCATCCCTAGAAAGATGTTAATCAGAGACTTGGCTTTGTGGACACTTTTCAGAGAACAAATTTGTTAGCATAAAAATAAAGCCAGAAAATGAAGAGCTGTTTAATCACTCAATTGGATTTTTTTGCCAGCATATTTCTTTTTCTCTGCAACTCACTGCTAAATTGTGCTTCCTAGCTGTTTTTATAAAATCACTAAATCAAATCTAACTCTGATTACATCAGAGAAGGCCAGGTACCCTACACCATAACAGGGGGTATGAAATTTTGACTTGTCTACTTAAAGATCACCAAAATCTGATAACAAGGTCAATTAAGTCGCTGGGTGGGATTGAACCACCAACCTTTTGGTTAATAGCCTCACACACTAACTGATTGCGCCACAGCGACACTTTGCAAAAGTACTTACTGACAAAGACTAATACGCATTCATCTAGAACGATTCCTAGAAACATTTTAAAAAGTCAATAATGTGGAGAGTTTTTGTAAGATGTTTCTTCCATCAACCAATGAAGAAACACATTGGTACTTTCCCATGATGAGTGAGTGCTTCAGGATCTCTTGCACTTACATGTGCAGCAGAGTACTGTAATGGAAGCATGCTGGGTCCATAACCCAGAGGTAGGCAGATTGAAACTATCCTCTGCTATATGCATTTTTTTTGTTAATTAAAGTAATCCAAAACAGGGATTGATATTTTTGCTCTTTTATTTTTACTTAAAGTACAATAACTTTTACCATTTTAATTTGTTTTAATAGTATATTGACAGTATTGTTTTCTTTCAAAAATCCAATTAATTTTCTTTACCCGATTATTAAAATGGTAATTGACAAAAGCAAACTACATTGTCACCAGAAGAGCAATACAAAATGTACAAGTGATATATTAAAATCATCTTTACAGCTTGAATTTCAATGATGCATTGGGGCAACGATTTTGTGAGAAAAATCTTCACCCTTAAATAAAGATTTTCTTAATTCCTTACCTGTGTGCTAATTAGATATCACCTTGTTTTCACATTAAACAGACTTCCACATGAGAAAGCAGCAAGGATGCAGTGGCGTTAATGTTTCCTGGTGTCAACCTGTATTATTTCAGTAGATATTGAAATGAGGATGCATCTTGCTGCCTTTCCAATGAAGCAAGTTTAATTTAGTAATAGGTGAAAAACCATCCCTACAAAGATGTTAATCAGATACTTGGCTTTGTGGACACTTTTCAGAGAACAAATTTGTTAGCATAAAAATAAAGCCAGAAAATGAAGAGCTGTTTAATCACTCAATTGGATTTTTTTGCCAGCATATTTCTTTTTCTCTGCAACCCACTGCTAAATTGTGCTTCCTAGCTGTTTTCATAAAATCACTGAATCAAATCTAACTCTGATTACATCAGAGAAGGCCAGGTACCCTACACCATAACAGGGGTTTTCGAAATTTTGACTTGTCTACTTAAAGATCAACAAAATCTGATAACAAGGTCAATTATGTCCCTGGGTGGGGTTGAACCACCAACCTTTTGGTTAATAGCCATACACACTAACTGATTGAGCCACAGCGACACTTTGCAAAAGTACTTACTGACAAAGGCTAATAAGCATTCATCTAGAACGTTTCCTATAAAAACTTTAAATAGTCAATAATCTGGAGAGTTTTTGTAAGATGTTTCTTCCATCAACCAATGAAGAAACACATTGGTACTTTCCCATGATGAGTGAGTGCTTCAGGATCTCTTGCACTTACATGTGCAGCAGAGTACTGTAATGGAAGCATGCTGGGTCCATAACCCAGAGGTAGGCAGATTGAAACTATCCTCTGCTATATGCATTTTTTTTGTTAATTAAAGTAATCCAAAACTGGGATTGATATTTGTGCTCTTTTATTTTTACTTAAAGTACAATAACTTTTACCATTTTAATTTGTTTTAATAGTATATTGACAGTATTGTTTTCGTTCAAAAATCCAATTAATTTTCTTTACCCGATTATTAAAATGGTAATTGACAAAAACAAACTACATTGTCACCAGAAGAGCAATACAAAATGTACAAGTGATACATTAAAATCATCTTTCCAGCTTGAATTTCAATGATGCATTGGGGCAACGATTATGTGAGAAACATCTTCACCCTTAAATAAAGATTTTCTTAATTCCTTACCTGTGTGCTAATTAGATATCACCTTGTTTTCACATTAAACAGACTTCCACATGAGAAAGCAGCAAGGATGCAGTGGCGTTAATGTTTCCTGGTGTCAACCTGTATTATTTCAGTAGATATTGAAATGAGGATGCATCTTGCTGCCTTTCCAATGAAGCAAGTTTAATTTAGTAATAGATGAAAAACCATCCCTACAAATATGTTAATCAGATACTTGGCTTTGTGGACACTTTTCAGAGAACAAATTAGTTAGCATAAAAATAAAGCCAGAAAATGAAGAGCTGTTTAATCACTCAATTGGATTTTTCTGCCAACATATTTCTTTTTCTCTGCAACCCTCTGCTAAATTGTGCTTCCTAGCTGTTTTTATAAAATCACTGAATCAAATCTAACTACATCAGAGAAGGCCAGGTACCCTACACCATAACAGGGGGTTTGAAATTTTGACTTGTCTACTTAAAGATCACCAAAATCTGATAACAAGGTCAATTAAGTCCCTGGTGGGATTGAACCACCAACCTTTTGGTTAATAGCCTTACACACTAACTGATTGCGCCACAGCGACACTTTGCAAAAGTACATACTGACAAAGGCTAATAAGCATTCATCTAGAACGATTCCTAGAAACATTTTAAAAAGTCAATAATGTGGAGAGTTTTTGTAAGATGTTTCTTCCATCAACCAATGAAGAAACACATTGGTACTTTCCCATGATGAGTGAGTGCTTCAGGATCTCTTGCACTTACATGTGCAGCAGAGTACTGTAATGGAAGCATGCTGGGTCCATAACCCAGAGGTAGGCAGATTGAAACTATCCTCTGCTATATGCATTTTTTTTTGTTAATTAAAGTAATCCAAAACTGGGATTGATATTTTTGCTCTTTTATTTTTACTTAAAGTACATTAACTTTTACCATTTTAATTTGTTTTAATAGTATATTGACAGTATTGTTTTCTTTCAAAAATCCAATTAATTTTCTTTACCCGATTATTAAAATGGTAATTGACAAAAGCAAACTACATTGTCACCAGAAGAGCAATACAAAATGTACAAGTGATATATTAAAATCATCTTTCCAGCTTGAATTTCAATGATGCATTGGGGCAACGATTTTGTGAGAAACATCTTCACCCTTAAATAAAGATTTTCTTAATTCCTTACCTGTGTGCTAATTAGATATCACCTTGTTTTCACATTAAACAGACTTCCACATGAGAAAGCAGCAAGGATGCAGTGGCGTTAATGTTTCCTGGTGTCAACCTGTATTATTTCAGTAGATATTGAAATGAGGATGCATCTTGCTGCCTTTCCAATGAAGCAAGTTTAATTTAGTAATAGGTGAAAAACCATCCCTACAAAGATGTTAATTAGATACTTGGCTTTGTGGACACTTTTCAGAGAACAAATTTGTTAGCATAAAAATAAAGCCAGAAAATGAAGAGCTGTTTAATCACTCAATTGGATTTTTTTGCCAGCATATTTCTTTTTCTCTGCAACCCACTGCTAAATTGTGCTTCCTAGCTGTTTTTATAAAATCACTGAATCAAATCTAACTCTGATTACATCAGAGAAGGCCAGGTACCCTACACCATAACAGGGGTTTTCGAAATTTTGACTTGTCTACTTAAAGATCAACAAAATCTGATAACAAGGTCAATTACGTCCCTGGGTGGGATTGAACCACCAACCTTTTGGTTAATAGCCGTACACACTAACTGATTGCGCCACAGCGACACTTTGCAAAAGTACTTACTGACAAAGGCTAATAAGCATTCATCTAGAATGTTTCCTAGAAAAACTTTAAAAAGTCAATAATCTGGAGAGTTTTTGTAAGATGTTTCTTCCATCAACCAACGAAGAAACACATTGGTACTTTCCCATGATGAGTGAGTGCTTCAGGATCTCTTGCACTTACATGTGCAGCAGAGTACTGCATTGGAAACATGCTGGGCCCATAACCCAGAGGTAGGCAGAATGAAACTATCCTCTGCTATATGCATTTTTTATTGTTAATTAAAGTAATCCAAAACTGGGATTGATATTTTTGCTCTTTTATTTTTACTTAAAGTACAATAACTTTTACCATTTTAATTTGTTTTAATAGTATATTGACAGTATTGTTTTCTTTCAAAAATCCACTTAATTTTCTTTACCCTATTATTATAATGGTAATTGACAAAAACAAACTACATTGTCACCAGAAGAGCAATACAAAATGTACAAGTGATATATTAAAATCATCTTTCCAGCTTGAATTTCAATGATGCATTGGGGCAACGATTTTGTGAGAAACATCTTCACCCTTAAATAAAGATTTTCTTAATTCCTTACCTGTGTGCTAATTAGATATCACCTTGTTTTCACATTAAACAGACTTCCACATGAGAAAACAGCAAAGATGCAGTGGCGTTAATGTTTCCTGGTGTCAACCTGTATTATTTCCGTAGATATTGAAATGAGGATGCATCTTGCTGCCTTTCCAATGAAGCAAGTTTAATTTAGTAATAGGTTAAAAACCATCCCTACAAAGATGTTAATCAGACACTTGGCTTTGTGGACACTTTTCAGAGAACAAATTAGTTAGCATAAAAATAAAGCCAGAAAATGAAGAGCTGTTTAATCACTCAATTGGATTTTTCTGCCAGCATATTTCTTTTTCTCTGCAACCCACTGCTAAATTGTGCTTCCTAGCTGTTTTTTTATAAAATCACTTAATCAAATCTAACTCTGATTACATCAGAGAAGGCCAGGTACCCTACACCATAAGAGGGGGTTTGAAATTTTGACTTGTCTACTTAAAGATCACCAAAATCTGATAACAAGGTCAATTACATCCCTGGGTGGTATTGAACCACCAACCCTTTGATTAATAACCAAACACACTAACCGATTGCGCCACAGAGACACTTTGCAAACTTACATACTGACAAAGGCTAATAAGCATTCATCTAGAACGTTTCCTAGAAAAACTTTAAAAAGTCAATAATCTGGAGAGTTTTTGTAAGATGTTTCTTCCATCAACCAACGAAGAAACACATTGGTACTTTCCCATGATGAGTGAGTGCTTCAGGATCTCTTGCACTTACATGTGCAGCAGAGTACTGCATTGGAAACATGCTGGGCCCATAACCCAGAGGTAGGCAGATTGAAACTATCCTCTGCTATATGCATTTTTAATGTTAATTAAAGTAATCCAAAACTGGGATTGATATTTTTGCTCTTTTATTTTTACTTAAAGTACAATAACTTTTACCATTTTAATTTGTTTTAATAGTATATTGACAGTATTGTTTTCTTTCAAAAATCCACTTAATTTTCTTTACCCTATTATTATAATGGTAATTGGCAAAAACAAACTACATTGTCACCAGAAGAGCAATACAAAATGTACAAGTGATATATTAAAATCATCTTTCCAGCTTGAATTTCAATGATGCATTGGGGCAACGATTTTGTGAGAAACACCTTCACCCTTAAATAAAGATTTTCTTAATTCCTTACCTGTGTGCTAATTAGATATCACCTTGTTTTCACATTAAACAGACTTCCACATGCGAAAGCAGCAAGGATGCAGTGGCGTTAATGTTTCCTGGTGTCAACCTGTATTATTTCAGTAGACATTGAAATGAGGATGCATCTTGCTGCCTTTCCAATGAAGCAAGTTTAATTTAGTAATAGGTGAAAAACCATCCCTAGAAAGATGTTAATCAGAGACTTGGCTTTGTGGACACTTTTCAGAGAACAAATTTGTTAGCATAAAAATAAAGCCAGAAAATGAAGAGCTGTTTAATCACTCAATTGGATTTTTTTGCCAGCATATTTCTTTTTCTCTGCAACTCACTGCTAAATTGTGCTTCCTAGCTGTTTTTATAAAATCACTAAATCAAATCTAACTCTGATTACATCAGAGAAGGCCAGGTACCCTACACCATAACAGGGGGTATGAAATTTTGACTTGTCTACTTAAAGATCACCAAAATCTGATAACAAGGTCAATTAAGTCGCTGGGTGGGATTGAACCACCAACCTTTTGGTTAATAGCCTCACACACTAACTGATTGCGCCACAGCGACACTTTGCAAAAGTACTTACTGACAAAGACTAATACGCATTCATCTAGAACGATTCCTAGAAACATTTTAAAAAGTCAATAATGTGGAGAGTTTTTGTAAGATGTTTCTTCCATCAACCAATGAAGAAACACATTGGTACTTTCCCATGATGAGTGAGTGCTTCAGGATCTCTTGCACTTACATGTGCAGCAGAGTACTGTAATGGAAGCATGCTGGGTCCATAACCCAGAGGTAGGCAGATTGAAACTATCCTCTGCTATATGCATTTTTTTTGTTAATTAAAGTAATCCAAAACAGGGATTGATATTTTTGCTCTTTTATTTTTACTTAAAGTACAATAACTTTTACCATTTTAATTTGTTTTAATAGTATATTGACAGTATTGTTTTCTTTCAAAAATCCAATTAATTTTCTTTACCCGATTATTAAAATGGTAATTGACAAAAGCAAACTACATTGTCACCAGAAGAGCAATACAAAATGTACAAGTGATATATTAAAATCATCTTTACAGCTTGAATTTCAATGATGCATTGGGGCAACGATTTTGTGAGAAAAATCTTCACCCTTAAATAAAGATTTTCTTAATTCCTTACCTGTGTGCTAATTAGATATCACCTTGTTTTCACATTAAACAGACTTCCACATGAGAAAGCAGCAAGGATGCAGTGGCGTTAATGTTTCCTGGTGTCAACCTGTATTATTTCAGTAGATATTGAAATGAGGATGCATCTTGCTGCCTTTCCAATGAAGCAAGTTTAATTTAGTAATAGGTGAAAAACCATCCCTACAAAGATGTTAATCAGATACTTGGCTTTGTGGACACTTTTCAGAGAACAAATTTGTTAGCATAAAAATAAAGCCAGAAAATGAAGAGCTGTTTAATCACTCAATTGGATTTTTTTGCCAGCATATTTCTTTTTCTCTGCAACCCACTGCTAAATTGTGCTTCCTAGCTGTTTTCATAAAATCACTGAATCAAATCTAACTCTGATTACATCAGAGAAGGCCAGGTACCCTACACCATAACAGGGGTTTTCGAAATTTTGACTTGTCTACTTAAAGATCAACAAAATCTGATAACAAGGTCAATTATGTCCCTGGGTGGGGTTGAACCACCAACCTTTTGGTTAATAGCCATACACACTAACTGATTGAGCCACAGCGACACTTTGCAAAAGTACTTACTGACAAAGGCTAATAAGCATTCATCTAGAACGTTTCCTATAAAAACTTTAAATAGTCAATAATCTGGAGAGTTTTTGTAAGATGTTTCTTCCATCAACCAATGAAGAAACACATTGGTACTTTCCCATGATGAGTGAGTGCTTCAGGATCTCTTGCACTTACATGTGCAGCAGAGTACTGTAATGGAAGCATGCTGGGTCCATAACCCAGAGGTAGGCAGATTGAAACTATCCTCTGCTATATGCATTTTTTTTGTTAATTAAAGTAATCCAAAACTGGGATTGATATTTGTGCTCTTTTATTTTTACTTAAAGTACAATAACTTTTACCATTTTAATTTGTTTTAATAGTATATTGACAGTATTGTTTTCTTTCAAAAATCCAATTAATTTTCTTTACCCGATTATTAAAATGGTAATTGACAAAAACAAACTACATTGTCACCAGAAGAGCAATACAAAATGTACAAGTGATATATTAAAATCATCTTTCCAGCTTGAATTTCAATGATGCATTGGGGCAACGATTTTGTGAGAAACATCTTCACCCTTAAATAAAGATTTTCTTAATTCCTTACCTGTGTGCTAATTAGATATCACCTTGTTTTCACATTAAACAGACTTCCACATGAGAAAACAGCAAAGATGCAGTGGCGTTAATGTTTCCTGGTGTCAACCTGTATTATTTCCGTAGATATTGAAATGAGGATGCATCTTGCTGCCTTTCCAATGAAGCAAGTTTAATTTAGTAATAGGTGAAAAACCATCCCTACAAAGATGTTAATCAGACACTTGGCTTTGTGGACACTTTTCAGAGAACAAATTAGTTAGCATAAAAATAAAGCCAGAAAATGAAGAGCAGTTTAATCACTCAATTGGATTTTTCTGCCAGCATATTTCTTTTTCTCTGCAACCCACTGCTAAATTGTGCTTCCTAGCTGTTTTTTTATAAAATCACTTAATCAAATCTAACTCTGATTACATCAGAGAAGGCCAGGTACCCTACACCATAAGAGGGGGTTTGAAATTTTGACTAGTCTACTTAAAGATCACCAAAATCTGATAACAAGGTCAATTACATCCCTGGGTGGGATTGAACCACCAACCCTTTGATTAATAACCAAACACACTAACCGATTGCACCACAGAGACACTTTGCAAACTTACATACTGACAAAGGCTAATAAGCATTCATCTAGAACGTTTCCTAGAAAAACTTTAAAAAGTCAATAATCTGGAGAGTTTTTGTAAGATGTTTCTTCCATCAACCAACGAAGAAACACATTGGTACTTTCCCATGATGAGTGAGTGCTTCAGGATCTCTTGCACTTACATGTGCAGCAGAGTACTGCATTGGAAACATGCTGGGCCCATAACCCAGAGGTAGGCAGATTGAAACTATCCTCTGCTATATGCATTTTTTATTGTTAATTAAAGTAATCCAAAAACTGGGATTGATATTTTTGCTCTTTTATTTTTACTTTAAAGTACAATAACTTTTACCATTTTAATTTGTTTTAATAGTATATTGACAGTATTGTTTTCTTTCAAAAATCCACTTAATTTTCTTTACCCTATTTTTATAATGGTAATTGACAAAAACAAACTACATTGTCACCAGAAGAGCAATACAAAATGTACAAGTGATATATTAAAATCATCTTTCCAGCTTGAATTTCAATGATGCATTGGGGCAACGATTTTGTGAGAAACATCTTCACCCTTAAATAAAGATTTTCTTAATTCCTTACCTGTGTGCTAATTAGATATCACCTTGTTTTCACATTAAACAGACTTCCACATGCGAAAGCAGCAAGGATGCAGTGGCGTTAATGTTTCCTGGTGTCAACCTGTATTATTTCAGTAGACATTGAAATGAGGATGCATCTTGCTGCCTTTCCAATGAAGCAAGTTTAATTTAGTAATAGGTGAAAAACCATCCCTACAAAGGTGTTAATCAGAGACTTGGCTTTGTGGACACTTTTCAGAGAACAAATTTGTTAGCATAAAAATAAAGCCAGAAAATGAAGAGCTGTTTAATCACTCAATTGGATTTTTTTGCCAGCATATTTCTTTTTCTCTGCAACTCACTGCTAAATTGTGCTTCCTAGCTGTTTTTATAAAATCACTGAATCAAATCTAACTCTGATTACATCAGAGAAGGCCAGGTACCCTACACCATAACAGGGGGTTTGAAATTTTGACTTGTCTACTTAAAGATCACCAAAATCTGATAACAAGGTCAATTACGTCCCTGGGTGGGATTGAACCACCAACCTTTTGGTTAATAACCATACACACAGACTGATTGCGCCACAGCGACACTTTGCAAAAGTACATACTGACAAATGCTAATAAGCATTCATCTAGAACGTTTCCTAGAAACATTTTAAAAAGTCAATAATGTGGAGAGTTTTTGTAAGATGTTTCTTCCATCAACCAATGAAGAAACACATTGGAACTTTCCCATGATAAGTGAGTGCTTCAGGACCTCTTGCACTTACATGTGCAGCAGAGTACTGTAATGGAAGCATGCTGGGTCCATAACCCAGAGGTAGGCAGATTGAAACTATCCTCTGCTATATGCATTTTTTTTTGTTAATTAAAGTAATCCAAAACTGGGATTGATATTTTTGCTCTTTTATTTTTACTTAAAGTACAATAACTTTTACCATTTTAATTTGTTTTAATAGTATATTGACAGTATTGTTTTCTTTCAAAAATCCAATTAATTTTCTTTACCCGATTATTAAAATGGTAATTGACAAAAACAAACTACATTGTCACCAGAAGAGCAATACAAAATGTACAAGTGATATATTAAAATCATCTTTCCAGCTTGAATTTCAATGATGCATTGGGGCAACGATTTTGTGAGAAACATCTTCACCCTTTAATAAAGATTTTCTTAATTCCTTACCTGTGTGCTAATTAGATATCACCTTGTTTTCACATTAAACAGACTTCCACATGAGAAAGCAGCAAGGATGCAGTGGCGTTAATGTTTCCTGGTGTCAACCTGTATTATTTCAGTAGATATTGAAATGAGGATGCATCTTGCTGCCTTTCCAATGAAGCAAGTTTAATTTAGTAATAGGTGAAAAACCATCCAAGAGCTGTTTAATCACTCAATTGGATTTTTTTGCCAGCATATTTCTTTTTCTCTGCAACCCACTGCTAAATTGTGCTTCCTAGCTGTTTTTATAAAATCACTGAATCAAATCTAACTCTGATTACATCAGAGAAGTCTAAATACCTAACACCATAACAGGGGGTTTGAAATTTTGACTTGTCTACTTAAAGATCACCAAAATCTGATAACAAAGTCAATTACATCCCTGGGTGGGATTGAACCACCAACCTTTTGGTTAATAGCCATACACACTAACTGATTGCGCCACAGCGACACTTTGCAAAATTACATACTGACAAAGGCTAATAAACAATCATCTAGAACGTTTCCTAGAAAAACTTTAAAAAGTCAATAATCTGGAGTGTTTTTGTAAGATGTTTCTGCCATCAACCAATGAAGAAACACATTGGTACTTTCCCATGATGAGTGAGTGCTTCAGGATCTCTTGCACTTACATGTGCAGCAGAGTACTGCAATGGAAGCATGCTGGGCCCATAACCCAGAGGTAGAAAGATTGAAACTATCCTCTGCTATATGCATTTTTTTTGTTAATTAAAGTAATCCAAAACTGGGATTGATATTTTTGCTCTTTTATTTTTACTTAAAGTACAATAACTTTTACCATTTTAATTTGTTTTAATAGTATATTGACAGTATTGTTTTCTTTCAAAAATTCACTTAATTTTCTTTTCTGTGTGCTAATTAGATATCACCTTGTTTTCACATTAAATAGACTTCCACATGAGAAAGCAGCAAGGATGCAGTGGCGTTAATGTTTCCTGGTGGTAGTGGGGTACTGTGTTTGTGCTTTCCTCTGGTCAGCTCTGGTAAAAGTCAGATTTCTTTGTCTCAGATCTTCCTCTAGCCTTGATCTTCTTTCGAGAGTTCCCTTGTGCTGCCTCAGTTGGATCTCCTTCACTTGACAGGGGGGTACCCGAGCAGCGACCCTCCCCAGCACTAGCCCAACTCCTACTTACCTGCCAGGTGAGATACTATGATCAGGAAGGTGCTTCTCCCAGGGAAAGGCTCACCCATTGCACTCTGGGTGTGCTGCTCCTGCGATTTCCCCAAATGTGGGAAACTTGACTGCATAATTTGTGTTTCCCCTGGTCGGCTCTCGTATAATTCAGATCTCTTTGTCTCAGGTCTCTCTCCAGCCTAGTTTGCTGTCTGTTTCCACTTCTCTTTTCTTAAACCGCTCCCTTCTATTCCCTTGTGCACCTTAATTAAATCTAACTCTGATTACGTCAGAGAAGGCCAGGTACCCTACACCATAAGAGGGGGTTTGAAATTTTGACTTGTCTACTTAAAGATCACCAAAATCTGATCACAAGGTCAATTACATCACTGGGTGGGAACCTTTTGGTTAATAGCCCATGTAAGTACAAGAGATCCTGAAGCACTCACTCATCATGGGAATGTACCAATGTGTTTCTTACAAAAATTCTCCAGATTATTGACTTTTTAAAGTTTTTCTAGGAAACGTTCTAGATGAATGCTTATTAGCCTTTGTCAGTATGTACTTTTGCAAAGTGTCGCTGTGGCGCAATCAGTTAGTGTGTATGGCTATTAACCTAAAGGTTGGTGATTCAATCCCACCCAGGGACGTAATAGACCTTGTTATCAGATTTTGGTGATCTTTAAGTAGACAAGTCAAAATTTCAAACCCCCTCTTATGGTGTAGGGTACCCGGCCTTCTCTGATGTAATCAGAATTAGATTTGATTAAGTGATTTTATAAAAAACAGCTAGGAAGCACAATTTAGCAGTGGGTTGCAGAGAAAAAAAATTATGCTGGCAGAAAAGTCCAATTGAGTGATTAAACAGCTCTTTATTTTCTGATTTTATGTTTATGCTAACAAATTTGCTCTCTGAAAAGTGTCCACAAAGCCAAGTCTCTGATTAACACCTTTGTAGGAATGGTTTTTCACCTATTACTGAATTAAACTTGCTTCATTGGAAAGGCAGCAAGATGCATCCTCATTTCAATGTCTACTGAAATAATACAGGTTGACACCAGGAAACATAAACGTCACTGCATCCTTGCTGCTTCCTCATGGGGAAGTCTGTTTAATGTGAAAACAAGGTGATATCTAATCAGCACACAGGTAAGGAATTAAGAAAATCTTTCTTTATGGGTGAAGATGTTTCTCACAAAATTGTTGCACCAAGGCATCATTGAAATTCAAGCTGGAAAGATGATTTTAATATATCACTTGTACATTTTGTACTGCTCTTCTGGTGACAATGTAGATTGTTTTTGTCAATTACCATTTTAATAATCGGGTAAAGAAAATTAATTGGATTTTTGAAAGAAAACAATACTGTCAATATACTATTAAAACAAATTAAAATGGTAAAAGTTATTGTACTTTAAGTAAAAATAAAAGAGCAAAAATATCAATCCCAGTTTTGGATTACTTTAATTAATAAAAACAATGCATATAGCAGAGGATAGTTTCAATCTGCCTACCTCTGGGTTATGGACCCAGCATGCTTCCATTACAGTACTCTGCTGCACATGTAAGTGCAAGAGATCCTGAAGCACTCACTCATCATAGGAAAGTACCAATGTGTTTCTTCATTGGTTGATGGAAGAAACATCTTACAAAAACTCTCCACATTATTGACTTTTTAAAATGTTTCTAGGAAACGTTCTAGATGAATGCTTATTAGCCTTTGTCAGTATGTACTTTTGAAAAGTGTCGCTGTGGCGCAATCAGTTAGTGTATAAGGCTATTAACCAAAAGGTTGGTGGTTCAATCCCACCCAGGGACGTAATTGACCTTGTTATCAGATTTCGGTGATCTTTAAGTAGACAAGTCAAAATTTCAAACCCCCTCTTATGGTGTAGGGTACCTGGCCTTCTCTGATGTAATCAGAGTTAGATTTGATTAAGTGATTTTATAAAAAAAACAGCTAGGAAGCACAATTTAGCAGTGGGTTGCAGAGAAAAAGAAAAATGCTGGCAGAAAAATCCAATTGAGTGATTAAACAGCTCTTCATTTTCTGGCTTTATTTTTATGCTAACAAATTTGTTCTCTGAAAAGTGTCCACAAAGCCAAGTCTCTGATTAACACCTTTGTAGGGATGGTTTTTAACCTATTACTAAATTAAACTTGCTTCATTGGAAAGGCAGCAAGATGCATCCTCATTTCAATGTCTACTGAAATAATACAGGTTGACACCAGGAAACATTAACGCCACTGCATCCTTGCTGCTTTCTCATGTGAAAGTCTGTTTAATGTGAAAACAAGGTGATATCTAATTAGCACACAGGTAGGGAATTAAGAAAATCTTTATTTAAGGGTGAAGATGTTTCTCACAAAATCGTTACCTCAATGCATCATTGAAATTCAAGCTGAAAAGATGATTTTAATATATCACTTGTACATTTTGTATTGCTCTTCTGGTGACAATGTAGTTTGTTTTTGTCAATTACCATTTTAATAATAGGGTAAAGAAAATTAAGTGGATTTTTGAAAGAAAACAATACTGTCAATATACTATTAAAACAAATTAAAACAGTAAAAGTTATTGTACTTTAAGTAAAAATAAAAGAGCCAAAATATCAATCCCAGTTTTGGATTACTTTAATTAACAAAAAAAATGCATATAGCAGAGGACAGTTGCAATCTGCCTACCTCTGGGTTATAGGCCCAGCATGCTTCCATTGTAGTCCTTTGCTGCACATGTAAGTGCAAGAGATCCTGAAGCACTCACTCATCATGGGAAAGTACCAATGTGTTTCTTCATTGGTTGATGGAAGGAACATCTTACAAAAACTCTCCAGATTATTGACTTTTTAAAGTTTTTCTAGGAAACGTTCTAGATGAATGCTTATTAACCTTTGTCAGTATGTACTTTTGCAAAGTGTCTCTGAGGCGCAAACAGTTAGCGTGTTCAGTTGTTAACCAAAAGGTTGGTGGTTCAATCCCACCTAGGGACGTAATTGACCTCGTTATCAGATTTTGGTGATCTTTAAGTAGACAAGTAAAAATTTCAAACCACCTCTTATGGTGTAGGGTACCTGGCCTTCTCTGATGTAATCAGAGTTAGATTTGATTAAGTGATTTTATGAAAAAAACAGCCACGAAGCACAATTTAGCAGTGGGTTGCAGAGAAAAAGAAATATGCTGGCAGAAAAATCCAATTGAGTGATTAAACAGCTCTTCATTTTCTGGCTTTATTTTTATGCTAACAAATTTGTGCTCTGAAAAGTGTCCACAAAGCCAAGTATCTGATTAACACCTTTGTAGGGATGGTTTTTCACCTATTATTAAATTAAACTTGCTTCATTGGAAAGGCAGCAAGTGATGTCATCCAAGCAGTGGGCCAAAGTTGGCTTCAAACCTCATCTGCTTATGAAAAGAGAAAAGGGGTATGCAGGGCATGGCGGCCTTTTGCGGTGCTTGGATGACCCCTAGTTCGCATTAAATAATGCAGTCGAGTTTCCCACATTTGGGGAAATCACAGGGGTCAGCATACCCAGAATGCAATGAATGAACCGCACCCTGGGAGAACAGTCTTCATGACCATGGTATCTCCTATGCAAAATAAGTATGATTTGGGATAGGGCTGGGGAGGGCCGCTGCTCAGGCACATCTCTGTCAAGTAAAGGAGATTCAACTGAGGCAGCACAAGGGAACTCTCATCTGGGGACAACAACTGCAGGGAGAACACATATTTTCAGATGAACATGGGAGGGCAGAAGGCTGCCTAATACTGAAGCACCCCCAAACAACAAACCAAATGCAACAACTAGTGCAAGCATTCCTGGGGGAAGGCCTGCAGCAGATGGATTTGCATATGGCGATGTCATCCAAGCAGTGGGTCAAAGTTGGCTTCAACCCTCGTCTGCATATGAAAAGAGAAAAGGGGCGTGCAGGGCATGGCGGCCTTTTGCGGCACTTGGATGACCCCTAGTTTGCATTAAACACCTCCACCCTCCGTCGGTGTGGGGCTCATGTTGGCTATGCCCCAGCCCCTGAAGCATTCAAGCTGATTTCTTGCAGCAGCTGGGCACTGTAACAGCTCCAGAGCTGCTCTGTAAGGCAAGTAAAAGGGTGTGGGCCCTGCAGCACTACCTGTAGTTCGCATTGTGCGAGACCCCTAGTTCGCATTAAACACCCCCACCCTCCTTCGGTGTGGGGCTCATGTTGGCCATGACCCAGCCCCTGAAGCATTCACGCTGATTTCTTGCAGCAGCTGGGCACTGTAACAGCTCAAGAGCTGCTCTGTAAGGCAAGTAAAAGGGTGTGGGCCCTGCAGCACTACCTGTAGTTTGCATTGTGCATTGGAAGGCACAAAGTAAGCAGACGGGAGGAGAAGTCAGGATAGTGCACAAGGGTATAGACGGGAGGGGCTCAAGAAAAAAGAAGTGGAAACAGACAGCAAACTAGGCTTCCAATGCACAATGCAAACTACAGGTAGTGCTGCAGGGCCCACACCCTTTTACTTGCCTTACAGAGCAGCTCTGGAGCTGTTTAATCACTCAATTGGATTTTTCTGCCAGCATAATTTTTCTCTTACGTCCTAGAGGATGCTGGGGACTCCGTAAGGACCATGGGGGATAGACGGGCTCCGCAGGAGACATGGGCACTTAAAGAAAGACTTTAGATCTGGGTGTGCACTGGCTCCTCCCTCTATGCCCCTCCTCCAGACCTCAGTTTACTACTGTGCCCAGAGGAGACTGGGTGCTTTTCAGGGAGCTCTCCTGAGTTTCCTGACAGAAAGTATATTTGTTAGATTTTTTTATTTTCAGGGAGCCTGCTGGCAACAGACTCCCTGCATCGAGGGGCGGAGGGGAGAGATGCACACCTACTTCTGTGAGTTGATAGGCTCTGCTTCTTAGGCTACTGTACAGCATTAGCTCCAGAGGGATCGGTACGCAGGTCTCACCCTCGCCGTCCGTCCCAGAGCCGCGCCGCCGTCCCCCTCGCAGAGCCGGAAGATAGAAGCCGGGTGAGTATGAGAAGAAAAGAAGACTTCAGAGGCGGCGGAAGACTTCATGATCTTCACTGAGGTAACGCACAGCAGTAAAGCTGTGCTCCATTGCTCCCATACACCTCACACACGGCAGTCAGTGTAAGGGTGAAGGGCTCAGGGGGGACGCCCTGGGCAGCAATATAGACCTCTCTTTGGCAAAATAAATATATATGCAGCTAGGCACTGTATATATATATATAAGAGCCCCCGACATTTTTTTACTATATTTGAGCGGGACAGAAGCCCGTCGCTGAGGGGGTGGGGCTTCTCCCTCAGCACTCACCAGCACCATTTTCTCCACAGCACCGCTGAGGGGAAGCTCCACGGACTCTACCCTGCTTATACCACGGTAGAAAGAGGGTCTTAAAGAAGAGGGGGGCACATAATTAGGCGCATATATATATGGAAATACAGCGCTACTGGGTAAACATAAAATTATTGTGTTTTTTTCCTGGGTCATATAGCGCTGGGGTGTGTGCTGGCATACTCTCTCTCTCTGTCTCTCCAAAGGGCCTTGTTGGGGAACTGTCCTCAGATAAGAGGATTCCCTGAGTGTATGGTGTGTCGGTACACGTGTGTCGACATGTCTGAGGTAGAAGGCTCTCCTAGAGAGGAGCAGGAGCAAATTAATGTGGTGTCTCCATCGACAACGCCGACACCTGACTGAATGGATATGTGAAATGTTTTAAGTGCTAATGTAAACTTATTACACAAGAGATTAGACAAAGCTGAAGCTAGGGAACAGTCAGGGAGTCAACCCATGCCTGTCCCTATGTCGCAGGGACCTTCGGGGTCTCAAAAGCGCCCACTATCCCAAATAGTTGACACAGATACCGACACGGATTCTGACTCCAGTGTCGACTACGATGATGCAAAGTTACAGCCAAAATTGGCTAAATGTATTCGATATATGATTATTGCAATAAAAGATGTTTTGCACATCACAGAGTCCCCTGTCCCTGACACGAGGGTACACATCTATAAGGGAAAGAAACCTGAGATAACCTTTCCCCCCTCACATGAGTTGAACGAATTATGTGAAAAAGCTTGGGAATCTCCAGACAAAAAGCTGCAGATTCCCAAAAGGATTCTTATGGCGTATCCTTTCCCGCCAATGGACAGGATACGGTGGGAATCCTCCCCTAGGGTGGATAAAGCATTGACACGCTTATCCAAAAAGGTAGCGCTGCCATCCCAGGATACGGCTACCATCAGGGACCATGCTGACCGCATGTCCCTGATACATTTACAAGTAAAGTAAAGTCCATTTACACACATTCTGGTACCTTACTCAGACCGGCAATTGCGTCGGCCGGGGTTGTAGCGCGGTGGCAGCATGGACAGATACCTTATCAGCAGAGATTGAGACCCTAGATAAGGATGCTATGTTATTGACCATAGGGCATATAAAAGATGCTGTCCTATATATAAGAGATGCTCAAAGTGACATTAGTCTACTGGGTTCTAGAATAAACGCTATGTCAATTTCTGCTAGACGAGTCCTATGGACCCGGCAATGGACAGGTGATGCCGACTCAAAAAGGTATATGGAGGTTTTACCTTACAGGGGTGAGGAATTGTTTGGGGAAGGTCTCTCGGACCTAGTCTCCACAGCTACAGCTGGTAAATCAAATTTTTTGCCTTATATTCCCTCACAGCCTAAGAAAGCACCACATTATCAAATGCAGTCCTTTCGATCACAGAGAAACAAGAAAGTACGAGGTGTGTCCTTTCTTGCCAGAGGTAAGGGCAGAGGGAAGAAGCTGCACAACACAGCTAGTTCCCAGGAACAGAAGTCCTCCCCGGCCTCTACAAAATCCACCGCATGACGCTGGGGCTCCGCTAAAGGAGTCCGCCCAGTTGGGGGCACGTCTTCGAGTTTTCAGCCACATCTGGGTTCATTCGCAGGTGGATCCCTAGGCAATAGAAATTGTTTCTCAGGGTTACAAGCTGAAATTCGAAGAGGTGCCTCCTCGCCGGTTTTTCAAATCGGCCCTACCATCTTCTCCCCAGGAAAGGGAGATAGTGTTAAATGCAATTCACAAATTGTATCTTCAACAGGTGGTGGTCAAGGTTCCCCTGCTTCAACAAGGAAATGGAAATTATTCGACCCTGTTTGTAGTCCCAAAACCGGACGGTTTGGTCAGACCCATATTAAATTTAAAATCCCTGAACCTATACTTGAAAAGGTTCAAGTTCAAGATGGAATCGCTAAGAGCGGTCATCGCCAGCCTAGAAGGGGGGGATTTTATGATATCTCTGGACATAAAGGATGCATACCTTCATGTACTCATTTATCCACCTCATCAGGCGTACCTAAGATTTGCGGTACAGTATTGTCATTACCAATTTCAGACGTTGCCGTTTGGTCTCTCCAGAATTTTCTCCGAGAATTTTCACCAAGGTAATGACGGAAATTATGGTGCTCCTGCGAAAGCAAGGTGTCACAATTATCCCGTACTTGAACGATCTCCTCATAAAAGCGAGATCAAGAGAGCAGTTGCTGAACAGCGTATAACTTTCACTGAAGGTGTTACAGCAACACGGCTGGATTCTCAATATCCCGAAGTCGCAGTTGGTTCCTACGACTCGTCTGACTTTGCTTGGGCATTATTCTGGATACGGACCAGAAAAGGGTTTATCTTCCGATAGAAAAGGCCCAGGAACTCATGACTCTGGTCAGGAACCTATTGAAACCAAAACAGGTGTCAGTGCATCACTGCACTCGAGTCCTGGGAATGATGGTGGCATCATACGAGGCCATTCCCTTCGGCAGGTTCCATGCGAGGATCTTGCAATGGGACCTACTGGACAAGTGGTCCGGGTCACATCTACAGATTCATCAGTTGATCACCCTGTCCCCCAGGGCCAGGGTATCTCTCCTGTGGTGGCTGCAGAGTGCTCACCTTCTAGAGGGCCGCAGGTTCGGCATTCAGGACTGGATCCTGGTGACCACGAACGCGAGCCTCCGAGGTTGGGGAGCAGCCACACAGGGAAGAAATTTCCAAGGTCTTTGGTCAAGTCAGGAGACTTGTCTTTACATCAACATCCTGGAGCTAAGGGCCATATACAACGCCCTATGTCAAGCGGAGACCTTACTTCGCGACCAACCAGTTCTGATCCAGTCAGACAACGTCACCGCACTAGTTCATGTAAACCGCCAAGGCGGCACAAGGAGCAGAGTGGCGATGGCGGAAGCCACCAGAATTCTTCGCTGGGCGGAGAATCATGTAAGCTGTCAAAGTCAGAAAAATATCACGATGCACACTGCCATATTTGCACCTCATATGTGTCCCTGCTGCGCATGCGTGCGCTCTCCCGTGCGTGCGCATACTCGCTGTTGCGGGCACCCGCAGGCGCACGGTATGCGCATTTACGGTAGAGATTGTGTGCGTCTAGCGGGCGACTCTTTCGTTACATATTTTCACCATATAATGCATTTTGTAGATTATGGTCCCTTTGATAGAGTCTGAAAGTTTAGTTAATGTAGTATGTTCCTGGACAGAGAGATCCCTCATTGTTTGATACGAAGGGTCAGACAGGAGTAATACAGTGGTGTTTAGTATCCATCGGAAGAGTATTTAATTAGCAAATTTCCGGTGTTGGTTTGAAGCGGATCAATCGCTCGTGCGAATAGTTATGGACATAAGAAGTTTATGAACATTTACTGTATTTGCACTTACTTATCCATGCGGCGGGAAACCCAGTTTCCCTCCCACCTGAGCTGTTGGAAATAGTCACAGCCCACCTGTATGAATCAACCTATGACCTTTTGTTATAATGCGAAGACGAATTCCTGTGTCCAATGAACAATGAGATTGTAGGGACCATTGAATTGTATTGTGTGTGGGGCATAAATAGACAGGCCGATCACATCCAGCACTCACTCTTCATCGGTTATCATTGCTGAAAATCGGGAGCTGGATGTCCAGAGGCGCATGCGATCGTTTCCTTTGTGCGTAAGTTTTCTCCGTAATCATATTGTCTTTTCTTGTTATTATGGGCCATATCTTTCTCTCTCTCTCTTCTCTTTCTCTCATTTTCTCTTAAACGTACTTGTATTGTATTTACTGTGTAGTTACCTGGTTAGTTAGTCTATGTTATATTGTAGTGTATGACTTGTATTGTATTAATTCTTTTGCAAGTATAACATTCATAATATATATATTAGGCGTTGGACCCTAAGCACGGTATTTGTGTATTTCTTATAGTGTTAAGTATTCTCAGAGCGTCGGTGACGCTCGAACAGCTTTTGAGTTAATAAGGTTATACAGTGTTGCATTTACACCCTATCTCTACACTAAGGTTTTACAGCAAATTACATTGTTTGTGGTTTAGACATAAAGGTTTAACATTGTGAGCGTCGGCGCCGCTCGTGATCTCCTCGTGGTCTCGAGCGTCCGCTACGCTGATAGCGTAGCATTACGGTAGTCGCTCACCTATAAGTGTGCCCGATACCAACAGCGTATTCTCGTGAGCGTCTGTATCGCTTGAGCAGCCCGCTCCCGATACAGCGTCCGTTACGCTATAGCGAACCATTACGTTAGTCAGCAGCCAATAGCGTGCCTGCCTGTGATCTCTTGGCCGTGAGCGAACGTGACGCTTGAGCGTCTCGACCACGGCTAAGCGATTGTTACGCAACGAGCGTACCCTTACGGTACTCCATACGCAAATAGCGTACAGTGTTCTTAGACCTCACAAAGGGTTTTAAATAAGATAAATATTTAGCTTTATCAATTGGCGGCTCGTCCTGTCCTTCACATATCTCTGCTAGGTAATTTCAGCAGACATTATCCATCAGCAAAGGGCGGGAGATCATATTCTTCGCAGTGCTGACGGGATAAGCGTCTGTTTCGCTTAGTAAAGGGTGCTGAAGGAATCCGGGAACCGGAGGTAAGAACAACACACTAGTGTCTTTTAAAACTGTTTATTTCTATCTTGCGTACGCACACACGCATATCTGCATTTCTTTTTCATTCGTGTATTTTCATATATCACTCTCCTGTTTGCCATTTTATAATTGATAAAACGTGCTAAGAGAGATTTGTCGCTATTTCATAGTTAAAGTGTAAAAGTAATGCGTTAAGGGATAAAGTGTAAAGCACACACGCAGCTCTACCTAAAGGTAAAAGGAGAGATTGGTGTGTTGCACGGTAGACGACTGAGGATCATCTACATTGATAAAACGTGTTAGTTGTGTTACGGTGGACATTGGTTTTGTATACACGTGTCTCTAACAAAAGGCTGAGACTCGCGTACGCAAAGGCCGACGCACGCAGCGTAAATTATGCAACGGAGCGTCTGGGTACGCCCACGTAACTCAAATCACACGATAGTGTTGATTTTTAAATAGCACAATAAGCGATAAATAGCGCAATAAGCGATAAATATCGCAACAGGCGATAAATAGCGCAACAAGCGATAAATAGCGCAACAGGCGATAAATAGCGCAAATCTATTTTAAATCCGAAATTTAAATTAACAGATCCTTCTCCAAATTTACAACACATCTGGTCTAAAGAAAAATTTCTGCGCAGAAATAGAAATAGAAACAAAAGTGTGTATGTGGTGAGTGAGTGTTTGTTTTTACAATTTTGGGGATTGAACCACAGAAATCATCGAGTTCTCGTGAAGTACATACGTGTAAGTGACATACGTGGTGGCTAGGGAGGCATCTCTGGTTAAACATAAAATTTGAGCATTAGAGTGTAGCAGACCAGGAGGTCATACTGTAACAGACCAGGAGGTCAGACCAGGAGGTCGCATAACAGACCAGGAGGTCCAAGTACAGCAGACAAGGAAGTCCGCTATAGAGACAAGGCACAACACCAAGAAGGGTTGGTGCGACACCCATATAGGCCATAAAAAGCTCAGGCTGAAGGAATTCGCAGCTGCTGAATGTCGATTCCACTGGTCGCTCCGTACATAAGATTAGTTGCTTATGTGCTGAACGATTGTACCGCACGTAATTGTGTGCATTAAGTTAGTCTGACCAGTACCATTTGTGTACAAACCCGGTCATAAAACTATTTGTACATTCTGACGTTATTTGTGTAATTTTTTATTTTCTGAAGGGAAGTTCGCTGGTCACTCAGGAATTGTCCAACAACCAATAGTTACTGGAAAGAGTAAGTGTTCTTCGGATATCTCTCGCATGTTCCAGTAAATAGAGGTTCATAGGGGCCCTGGGTCGAGTACGCCAGCGCTATATCAGTGTGTGGGCGTATTGGTCGGCGTGGGCGAGTGAGTGAGGTGCTCGGTAAACTTCACCGTCAACCTATCTTTTAATATTTTGGTTTTTTGTAAGGGTTCGCTGAAGACCCTGAGATAAAGGTCAGAGGTAGAGCAAGCAACACCTGCAAATTATGGGGGCCAGTTGTTCAGGAAGGGGGCGATCAACCTCGGTTCGGGTTGATTCAGTAAACCGACCAGTCGGGTCGGCAAGGTATGTAATGTGTGAAAAATATGGTTTACATACAGAAATTTTATGTGATGAATGGGAGAGAATGACAGTACATGACGGGGAGAAATTCCCAAGAGTAGGTAGCTTCAGCCCAGAAGTGTTAATGAATTTAAGGAGGAGGATATGTCTCATTAAATCAACAAAGAGACGAATCCAACATTATGATTATTTGCAGCTATGGCAACAGGAGGGTGAAATACAGAGAGGATTGGCTCTGGCGGCGGGATCTGGCCCTATCAGGAAACTGATAGCCACGGCCCCGCCGCCACCATACATATCAGGAGAGAAATTGGTTGCGGAGAATGACGCATCAGGGGGTAACAAACAGGCACTTAGCAACTGTATAAATGTTAAGGATAATGTTAATAAGTTAACCAATGCAAGCATTAACCCGTGCAAGTTGTACCCTGTTTTGAACTTTCCCCAGGAGTGTGATCAAGAGGACGAATCGGCAACAATATCGGCGCTCTCTCTAGCAGCCACTATATCAGAAACGACAGTAGGCACGGCCCAACCCATAAGATTAGTAACAAAGCCCCCTAGCGGAGGGACAGGTGAGGTCGTATCAACGGGTAAGTACGGCACCTTACACTATGCTGAAACCATTTCACCACAGGCTGTAGAATCTACACAGAATGATGTTAGTAGACTTAATCCTGTTAGGGTAATAGCTGTTCCAAATGGGAAAACTGACACATCAGGAGTCACTCCTATCAGGAACATTGCCATGTATATCCCATTTTCCAGAATGGAATTAAGGACCATAGTGTCTGAATTCCCTGACCCCAGAAAAGACTTAGTTGCTAGCCAAAAATACATCAGAGACCTAGGAAACACTTTAGAGCCCAATAACAAAGACTGGCAGATATTGCTGAGGGCATGTTTACCCTCCAATGTCGACTCAGCTCAATTTTTAGCTGACTGTGGATTGGATCTGGATGTACCTCTTACAGATGTGTACAACAAAGATAACGTAAAAAGAATAAATTTACAGTTAAAGGAGTATTTCCCAGCTGTAGCCAAATGGAATAGAATTTTTTCCATTAAACAAAAAGAGACAGAAACAGCTGCTGATTATTTTCACCGGGCATTATTAGAAATGGCAAAGTACACTGGCATAGAGGACATTAGGACCAATGCAAACCATCAAGAAGTAGCAGTATCTGTGCTAATGGATGGTTTAAAAGAAGCATTAAAGACAAGGGTACAGACCACGCAACCATGTTGGCGAGGTCTGTCAGTGGCTACTTTGAGAGAGGCTGCTATTGATCACGACCGGAATATCACCAGACACAGGGAGTCGCAAGGTGATAAGTTAATGTCAGTAAGTATACAGGCCCTGACCACAAAACAGCCTGTGTTTATATCACCAAACCCTGTGGGTAAGTCAAATGTGGTAACATGTTATTTTTGTCATAAACAGGGACACATAGCACGAGACTGTAGAGCGAAAAATTCGCAAAGATCTTACCAACCCCCTAGACAACGACACGACACACGACATTGGGAGCAAGGTCCGCAGAGACGGAGTTATGAGCCACATGCAGGAGAAACAAAAAGATACCCCCCGAACAGAGACTGGCAAACTCCTGGCAGTTCCCATTTAACCCCTTCACAAGTAGTTGCTGCCAGCGGGATTCAGGGAGGTCACCATACCCAATAGGGGTGTAGCCATACCTGTAATCTGCAGCCAGTAAAATTGATTGCAAGCCTTGGGAGTGAACCTGAAATTGCAATCAATGTAGCTGGTAAATCATTAAACTTTCTTGTAGACACAGGGGCGGCCAAATCAGTGATAAATTCGACAGTGGGCATGAGAACCACTGGTAAGACAATTCCAGCCATAGGGGTAACGGGAGTAGTCCAGCACTACCCTGTTAGCAAACCAGCCGAGATTACAGTAGGGCCTTTACATACCAAGCATTCCTTTTTGCTGGCTGCATCGGCACCGACTAATCTCCTGGGAAGAGACTTATTGTGTAAAATGGGGTGCGTCATTTATTGTACTCCTGAAGGTGTATTCTTGGACATACCTGAGAATCACGCTCAGGAAGTGCGAGACATGTTAGACTCCCCATCAAAATTAATGTCACATACCATTATGACAAATAGGACTCCATCCAAAGTAGAAGAAATGACATCCCAGATACCAGAGTCACTTTGGACTAAAGATGGACAGGACACTGGATTAATGGCAAACGTAGCTCCAGTAGTTGTACAAGTAAAAGATGGTAGGATAGCTCCAAAAATCCCACAGTACCCTCTGAAGCCAGAGGTGGAGTTAGGAGTGTATCCCGTAATAGAGCGCTTGCTACAACAGGGTATTCTGGTAAGAACGTCCAGCACTGCCAATAGTCCCATCTTCCCTGTGAAAAAGAGTGGGGGGAGGGGTTACCGGCTAGTGCAGGATCTAAGGGGGATCAACAAAATAGTTGAGAGTCAGTTCCCCGTAGTGCCAAATCCAGCTGTCATCCTTATGCAAATCCCTCCCACTGCGAAATTTTTCACTGTTATTGACCTCTGCTCCGCTTTCTTTTCGGTACCTCTGCACCCTGACAGCCAATATTTGTTTGCATTCACATACAGAGGAGTCCAATACACATGGACTCGATTACCACAAGGTTTCATAGACAGTCCAAGTATATTTTCCCAGGCTTTGCATGATTGTTTACAGTCTTTCCAACCAGAGAGTGGATCAGTATTAATACAGTACGTGGATGATCTACTACTGTGTTCTGATTCATTGGAAGCATCCCTGAAGGATACGAAACAGCTCCTGTTTCATCTTTCAGACACAGGACACAAGGTTTCCAAAGACAAGTTGCAATTATGCCAAACTAAGGTAAAATATTTGGGACACTGTCTAACACAAGGACTGAGACACCTGACCACTGATAGAATTCAA